>NW_027422294.1:0-193822 GCF_037893015.1 Macrotis lagotis | reverse complement strand
GCATGGGAAAGCACGGTCAGGCGAGGCAAGGCTAAGGAAAGCCAACGCAAGGCTAGGCAATGCACGGAAAGCAAGCAAGGAGTAACGGAATGCAAGGAAGGAAAGGGAAAGCAAGGGAAGGCAAGGGTAACGGAAGGAACGGCACGGCAAGGGGAAACAAGGCTAAGGCACGACAACGCACGCTAGGCAATGCACGGCAAGGCAAGGAAAGGGTAACGCATGGGAAAGCACGGTCAGGCGAGGTAAGGGTAAGGAAAGCCAACGCAAGGCTAGGCAATGCACGGAAAGCAAGCAAGGAGTAACGGAATGTAAGGAAGGAAAGGGAAAGCAAGGGAAGGCAAGGGTAACGGAAGGAACTGCACGGCAAGGGGAAACAAGGCTAAGGCACGACAAAGCACGGCTAGGCAATGCACGGCAAGGCAAGCAAAGGGTAACGCATGGGAAAGCACGGTCAGGCGAGGCAAGGCTAAGGCACGACAACCCAAGGCTAGGCAATGCACGGAAGGCAAGCAAAGAGAAACGGAAGGTCAGGAAGGAAAGGGAAAGCAAAGAAAGGCAAGTGTAACGGAAGGAACGGCACGGCAAGGGGAAACAAGGCTAAGGCACGACAAGGCACGGCTAGGCAATGCACGGCAAGGCAAGCAAACGGTAACGCAAGGAAAGGCACGGTGAGGCTAGGCAAGGCTAATGCACGAAAACGCATGGCTAGGCGATGCACGACAATGCAAGGAAAGCTTAAAGCAAAGGAAGGCAAGGTCAGGCGAGATAAGGCTAAGGCACGACAACGCAAGGCTAGGAAATTCAGGGAAGGCAAGCAAAGAGTAACAGAAGGTAAGCAAGGGAAGGAAAAGGAAGGAAAGGCCAGGGTAACGGAAGGAACGACACGGCAAGGGGAAACAAGGCTAAGGCACGGCAACGCAGGCTAGGCAATGCACGGCAAGGCAAGGAAAGGGTAACGCATGGGAAAGAACGGTCAGGCGAGGCAAGGCTAAGGCACGACAACCCAAGGCTAGGCAATGCACGGAAGGCAAGCAAAGAGAAACGGAAGGTAAGGAAGGAAAGGGAAAGCAAAGAAAGGCAAGTGTAACGGAAGGAACGGCACGGCAAGGGGAAACAAGGCTAAGGCACGACAAGGCACGGCTAGGCAATGCACGGCAAGGCAAGCAAACGGTAACGCAAGGAAAGGCACGGTGAGGCTAGGCAAGGCTAATGCACGAAAACGCATGGCTAGGCGATGCACGACAATGCAAGGAAAGCTTAAAGCAAAGGAAGGCAAGGTCAGGCGAGATAAGGCTGAGGCACGACAACGCAAGGCTAGGAAATTCAGGGAAGGCAAGCAAAGAGTAACGGAAGGTAAGCAAGGCAAGGAAAAGGAAGGAAAGGCCAGGGTAACGGAAGGAACGGCACGGGAAGGGGAAACAAGGCTAAGGCACGGCAACGCACGCTAGGCAATGCACGGCAAGGCAAGGAAAGGGTAACGCATGGGAAAGCACGTTCAGGCGAGGCAAGGCTAAGGCACAACAACGCAAGGCTAGGCAATGCACGGAAGGCAAGCAAAGAGTAACGGAAGGTAAGGAAGGCAAGGGAAAGGAAGGAAAGGCAAGTGTAACAGAAGGAACGGCACGGCAAGGGGAAACAAGGCTAAGGCACGACAACGCACGGCTAGGCAATGCACGGCAAGGCAAGGAAAGGGTAACGCATGGGAAAGCACGGTCAGGCGATGCAAGGCTAAGGCATGACAACGCAAGGCTAGGCAATGCACGGAAAGCAAGCAAAGAGTAACGGAACGCAAGGAAGGAAAGGGAAAGCAAGGGAAGGCAAGGGTAACGGAAGGAACGTCACGGCAAAGGGTAACAAGGCTAAGGCACGGCAACGCAGGGTTAGGCAATGCACGGCAAGGCAAGGAAAGGGTAACGCAGGGGAAGGCACGGTCAGGTGAGGCAAGGATAAGGCACGACAATGCAAGGCTAGGCAATGCACGGCAAGGCAAGGAAAGAGTAACGCAAGGCAAGGCACGGTGAGGCTAGGCAAGGCTAATGCACGACAACGCAAGGCTAGGCAATGCACGACAATGCAAGTAAAGCTTAAAACAAAGGAAGGCACGGTCAGGCGAGATAAGGCTAAGGCACGACAACGCAAGGCTAGGCAATGCACGGAAAGCAAGCAAAGAGTAACGGAACGCAAGGAAGGCAAGGGAAAGCAAGGGAAGGCAAGTGTAACGGAAGGAACGGCACGGCAAGGGGAAACAAGGCTAAGGCACGACAACGCACGGTAGGCAATGAACGGCAAGGCAAGGAAAGGGTAACGCATGGGAAAGCACGGTCAGGCGAGGCAAGCTTAAGGCATGACAATGCAAGGCTAGGCAATGCACGGAAAGCAAGCAAAGAGTAACGGAACGCAAGGAAGGCAAGGGAAAGCAAGGGAAGGCAAGGGTAACGGAAGGAACGGCACGGCAAGGGGTAACAAGGCTAAGGCACGACAACGCAGGGCTAGGCAATGCACGGCAAGGCAAGGAAAGAGTAACGGAAGGAAAGGAAGGCAAGGCAAAGCCAGGCAAGGCAAGTGTAACAAAAGGCACGCAACGGCAAGGGGAAACAAGGCTAAGGCACGACAACACACGGCTAGGAAATGCACGGCAAGGCAAGGAAAGGGTAACGCAAGGCAAGGCACGGTGAGGCTAGGCAAGGCTAATGCACGACAACGCAAGGCTAGGCAATGCACGACAATGCAAGTAAAGCTTAAAGCAAAGGAAGGCACGGTCAGGCGAGATAAGGCTAAGGCACGACAACGCAAGGCTAGGCAATGCACGGAAGGCAAGCAAAGAGTAACGGAAGGTAAGGAAGGCAAGGGAAAGCAAAGAAAGGCAAGTGTAACGGAAGGAACGGCACGGCAAGGGGAAACAAGGCTAAGGCACGACAACGCACGCTAGGCAATGCACGGCAAGGCAAGGAAAGGGTAACGCATGGGAAAGCACGGTCAGGCGAGGCAAGGCTAAGGAAAGCCAACGCAAGGCTAGGCAATGCACGGAAGGCAAGCAAGGAGTAACGGAATGCAAGGAAGGAAAGGGAAAGCAAGGGAAGGCAAGGGTAACGGAAGGAACGGCACGGCAAGGGGCAACAAGGCTAAGGCACGACAACGCACGCGAGGCAATGCACGGCAAGGCAAGGAAAGGGGAACGCATGGGAAAGCACGGTCAGGCGAGGCAAGGCTAAGGAAAGCCAACGCAAGGCTAGGCAATGCACGGAAAGCAAGCAAGGAGTAACGGAATGCAAGGAAGGAAAGGGAAAGCAAGGGAAGGCAAGGGTAACGGAAGGAACGGCACGTCAAGGGGTAACAAGGCTAAGGCACGACAACACACGGCTAGGAAATGCACGGCAAGGCAAGGAAAGGGTAACGCAAGGCAAGGCACGGTGAGGCTAGGCAAGGTTAATGCACGACAACGCAAGGCTAGGCAATGCAAGACAATGCAAGGAAAGCTTAAAGCAAAGGAAGGCACGGTCAGGCGAGATAAGGCTAAGGCACGACAACGCAAGGCTAGGCAATTCAGGGAAGGCAAGCAAAGAGTAACGGAAGGTAAGCAAGGCAAGGAAAAGGAAGGAAAGGCCAGGGTAACGGAAGGAACGGCACGGCAAGGGGAAACAAGTCTAAGGCACGACACCGAACGCTAGGCAATGAACGGCAAGGCAAGGAAAGGGTAACGCATTTGAAAGCACGGTCAGGCGAGGCAACGCTAAGGCACGACAACGCAAGGCTAGGCAATGCACGGAAGGCAAGCAAAGACTAACGGAAGGTAAGGAAGGCAAGGGAAAGGAAGGAAAGGCAAGTGTAACGGAAGGAACGGCACGGCAAGGGGTAACAAGGCTAAGGCACGACAACGCAGGGCTAGGCAATGCACGGCAAGGCAAGGAAAGAGTAACGGAAGGAAAGGAAGGCAAGGCAAAGCCAGGCAAGGCAAGTTTAACAAAAGGCACGCCACGGCAAGGGGAATCAAGGCTAAGGCACGACAACGCACGGCTAGGCAATGCACGGCAAGGCAAGGAAAGGGTAACGCAAGGCAAGGCACGGTGAGGCTAGGCAAGGCTAATGCACGACAACGCAAGGCTAGGCAATGCACGACAATGCAAGGAAAGCTTAAAGCAAAGGAAGGCACGGTCAGGCGAGATAAGGCTAAGGCACGACAACGCAAGGCTAGGCAATGCACGGAAGGCAAGCAAAGAGTAACGGAAGGTAAGGAAGGCAAGGGAAAGCAAAGAAAGGCACGTGTAACGGAAGGAACGGCACGGCAAGGGGAAACAAGGCTATGGCACGACAACGCAGGGCTAGGCAATGCACGGCAAGGCAAGGAAAGAGTAACGGAAGGAAAGGAAGGCAAGGCAAAGCCAGGCAAGGCAAGTGTAACAAAAGGCACGCAACGGCAAGGGGAAACAAGGCTAAGGCACGACAACACACGGCTAGGAAATGCACGGCAAGGCAAGGAAAGGGTAACGCAAGGCAAGGCACGGTGAGGCTAGGCAAGGCTAATGCACGACAACGCAAGGCTAGGCAATGCACGACAATGCAAGTAAAGCTTAAAGCAAAGGAAGGCACGGTCAGGCGAGATAAGGCTAAGGCACGACAACGCAAGGCTAGGCAATGCACGGAAGGCAAGCAAAGAGTAACGGAAGGTAAGGAAGGCAAGGGAAAGCAAAGAAAGGCAAGTGTAACGGAAGGAACGGCACGGCAAGGGGCAACAAGGCTATGGCACGACAACGCACGCTAGGCAATGCACGGGAAGGCAAGGAAAGGGTAACGCATGGGAAAGCACGGTCAGGCGAGGCAAGGCTAAGGAAAGCCAACGCAAGGCTAGGCAATGCACGGAAAGCAAGCAAAGAGTAACGGAACGCAAGGAAGGAAAGGGAAAGCAAGGGAAGGCAAGGGTCACGGAAGGAACGGCACGGCAAGGGGAAACAAGGCTAAGGCACGACAACGCACGCTAGGCAATGCACGGCAAGGCAAGGAAAGGGTAACGCATGGGAAAGCACGGTCAGGCGAGGTAAGGCTAAGGAAAGCCAACGCAAGGCTAGGCAATGCACGGAAAGCAAGCAAGGAGTAACGGAATGTAAGGAAGGAAAGGGAAAGCAAGGGAAGGCAAGGGTAACGGAAGGAACTGCACGGCAAGGGGAAACAAGGCTAAGGCACGACAAAGCACGGCTAGGCAATGCACGGCAAGGCAAGCAAAGGGTAACGCATGGGAAAGCACGGTCAGGCGAGGCAAGGCTAAGGCACGACAACCCAAGGCTAGGCAATGCACGGAAGGCAAGCAAAGAGAAACGGAAGGTAAGGAAGGAAAGGGAAAGCAAAGAAAGGCAAGTGTAACGGAAGGAACGGCACGGCAAGGGGAAACAAGGCTAAGGCACGACAAGGCACGGCTAGGCAATGCACGGTAAGGCAAGCAAACGGTAACGCAAGGAAAGGCACGGTGAGGCTAGGCAAGGCTAATGCACGAAAACGCATGGCTAGGCGATGCACGACAATGCAAGGAAAGCTTAAAGCAAAGGAAGGCAAGGTCAGGCGAGATAAGGCTAAGGCACGACAACGCAAGGCTAGGAAATTCAGGGAAGGCAAGCAAAGAGTAACGGAAGGTAAGCAAGGGAAGGAAAAGGAAGGAAAGGCCAGGGTAACGGAAGGAACGACACGGCAAGGGGAAACAAGGCTAAGGCACGGCAACGCAGGCTAGGCAATGCACGGCAAGGCAAGGAAAGGGTAACGCATAGGAAAGCACGGTCAGGCGAGGCAAGGCTAAGGAAAGCCAACGCAAGGCTAGGCAATGCACGGAAAGCAAGCAAGGAGTAACGGAATGCAAGGAAGGAAATGGAAAGCAAGGGAAGGCAAGGGTAACGGAAGGAACGGCACGGCAAGGGGAAACAAGGCTAAGGCACGACAACGCAGGCTAGGCAATGCACGGCAAGGCAAGGAAAGGGTAACGCATGGGAAAGCACGGTCAGGCGAGGTAAGGCTAAGGAAAGCCAACGCAAGGCTAGGCAATGCACGGAAAGCAAGCAAGGAGTAACGGAATGCAAGGAAGGAAAGGGAAAGCAAGGGAAGGCAAGGGTAACGGAAGGAACGTCACGGCAAGGGGTAACAAGGCTAAGGCACGGCAACGCAGGGTTAGGCAATGCACGGCAAGGCAAGGAAAGGGTAACGCAGGGGAAGGCACCGTCAGGTGAGGCAAGGATAAGGCACGACAATGCAAGGCTAGGCAATGCACGGCAAGGCAAGGAAAGAGTAACGCAAGGCAAGGCACGGTGAGGCTAGGCAAGGCTAATGCACGACAACGCAAGGCTAGGCAATGCACGACAATGCAAGTAAAGCTTAAAGCAAAGGAAGGCACGGTCAGGCGAGATAAGGCTAAGGCACGACAACGCAAGGCTAGGCAATGCACGGAAGGCAAGCAAAGAGTAACGGAAGGTAAGGAAGGAAAGGGAAAGCAAAGAAAGGCAAGTGTAACGGAAGGAACGGCACGGCAAGGGGAAACAAGGCTAAGGCACGACAAGGCACGGCTAGGCAATGCACGGCAAGGCAAGCAAACGGTAACGCAAGGAAAGGCACGGTGAGGCTAGGCAAGGCTAATGCACGAAAACGCATGGCTAGGCGATGCACGACAATGCAAGGAAAGCTTAAAGCAAAGGAAGGCAAGGTCAGGCGAGATAAGGCTGAGGCACGACAACGCAAGGCTAGGAAATTCAGGGAAGGCAAGTAAAGAGTAACGGAAGGTAAGCAAGGCAAGGAAAAGGAAGGAAAGGCCAGGGTAACGGAAGGAACGGCACGGGAAGGGGAAACAAGGCTAAGGCACGGCAACGCACGCTAGGCAATGCACGGCAAGGCAAGGAAAGGGTAACGCATGGGAAAGCACGTTCAGGCGAGGCAAGGCTAAGGCACAACAACGCAAGGCTAGGCAATGCACGGAAGGCAAGCAAAGAGTAACGGAAGGTAAGGAAGGCAAGGGAAAGGAAGGAAAGGCAAGTGTAACAGAAGGAACGGCACGGCAAGGGGAAACAAGGCTAAGGCACGACAACGCACGGCTAGGCAATGCACGGCAAGGCAAGGAAAGGGTAACGCATGGGAAAGCACGGTCAGGCGATGCAAGGCTAAGGCATGACAACGCAAGGCTAGGCAATGCACGGAAAGCAAGCAAAGAGTAACGGAACGCAAGGAAGGAAAGGGAAAGCAAGGGAAGGCAAGGGTAACGGAAGGAACGTCACGGCAAAGGGTAACAAGGCTAAGGCACGGCAACGCAGGGTTAGGCAATGCACGGCAAGGCAAGGAAAGGGTAACGCAGGGGAAGGCACGGTCAGGTGAGGCAAGGATAAGGCACGACAATGCAAGGCTAGGCAATGCACGGCAAGGCAAGGAAAGAGTAACGCAAGGCAAGGCACGGTGAGGCTAGGCAAGGCTAATGCACGACAACGCAAGGCTAGGCAATGCACGACAATGCAAGTAAAGCTTAAAACAAAGGAAGGCACGGTCAGGCGAGATAAGGCTAAGGCACGACAACGCAAGGCTAGGCAATGCACGGAAAGCAAGCAAAGAGTAACGGAACGCAAGGAAGGCAAGGGAAAGCAAGGGAAGGCAAGTGTAACGGAAGGAACGGCACGGCAAGGGGAAACAAGGCTAAGGCACGACAACGCACGGTAGGCAATGAACGGCAAGGCAAGGAAAGGGTAACGCATGGGAAAGCACGGTCAGGCGAGGCAAGCTTAAGGCATGACAATGCAAGGCTAGGCAATGCACGGAAAGCAAGCAAAGAGTAACGGAACGCAAGGAAGGCAAGGGAAAGCAAGGGAAGGCAAGGGTAACGGAAGGAACGGCACGGCAAGGGGTAACAAGGCTAAGGCACGACAACGCAGGGCTAGGCAATGCACGGCAAGGCAAGGAAAGAGTAACGGAAGGAAAGGAAGGCAAGGCAAAGCCAGGCAAGGCAAGTGTAACAAAAGGCACGCAACGGCAAGGGGAAACAAGGCTAAGGCACGACAACACACGGCTAGGAAATGCACGGCAAAGCAAGGAAAGGGTAACGCAAGGCAAGGCACGGTGAGGCTAGGCAAGGCTAATGCACGACAACGCAAGGCTAGGCAATGCACGACAATGCAAGTAAAGCTTAAAGCAAAGGAAGGCACGGTCAGGCGAGATAAGGCTAAGGCACGACAACGCAAGGCTAGGCAATGCACGGAAGGCAAGCAAAGAGTAACGGAAGGTAAGGAAGGCAAGGGAAAGCAAAGAAAGGCAAGTGTAACGGAAGGAACGGCACGGCAAGGGGAAACAAGGCTAAGGCACGACAACGCACGCTAGGCAATGCACGGCAAGGCAAGGAAAGGGTAACGCATGGGAAAGCACGGTCAGGCGAGGCAAGGCTAAGGAAAGCCAACGCAAGGCTAGGCAATGCACGGAAGGCAAGCAAGGAGTAACGGAATGCAAGGAAGGAAAGGGAAAGCAAAGAAAGGCAAGTGTAACGGAAGGAACGGCACGGCAAGGGGAAACAAGGCTAAGGCACGACAACGCACGCGAGGCAATGCACGGCAAGGCAAGGAAAGGGTAACGCATGGGAAAGCACGGTCAGGCGAGGCAAGGCTAAGGAAAGCCAACGCAAGGCTAGGCAATGCACGGAAAGCAAGCAAGGAGTAACGGAATGCAAGGAAGGAAAGGGAAAGCAAGGGAAGGCAAGGGTAACGGAAGGAACGGCACGTCAAGGGGTAACAAGGCTAAGGCACGACAACACACGGCTAGGAAATGCACGGCAAGGCAAGGAAAGGGTAACGCAAGGCAAGGCACGGTGAGGCTAGGCAAGGTTAATGCACGACAACGCAAGGCTAGGCAATGCAAGACAATGCAAGGAAAGCTTAAAGCAAAGGAAGGCACGGTCAGGCGAGATAAGGCTAAGGCACGACAACGCAAGGCTAGGCAATTCAGGGAAGGCAAGCAAAGAGTAACGGAAGGTAAGCAAGGCAAGGAAAAGGAAGGAAAGGCCAGGGTAACGGAAGGAACGGCACGGCAAGGGGAAACAAGTCTAAGGCACGACACCGAACGCTAGGCAATGAACGGCAAGGCAAGGAAAGGGTAACGCATTTGAAAGCACGGTCAGGCGAGGCAACGCTAAGGCACGACAACGCAAGGCTAGGCAATGCACGGAAGGCAAGCAAAGACTAACGGAAGGTAAGGAAGGCAAGGGAAAGGAAGGAAACGGCAAGTGTAACGGAAGGAACGGCACGGCAAGGGGTAACAAGGCTAAGGCACGACAACGCAGGGCTAGGCAATGCACGGCAAGGCAAGGAAAGAGTAACGGAAGGAAAGGAAAGCAAGGCAAAGCCAGGCAAGGCAAGTTTAACAAAAGGCACGCCACGGCAAGGGGAATCAAGGCTAAGGCACGACAACGCAGGGCTAGGCAATGCACGGCAAGGCAAGGAAAGGGTAACGCAAGGCAAGGCACGGTGAGGCTAGGCAAGGCTAATGCACGACAACGCAAGGCTAGGCAATGCACGACAATGCAAGGAAAGCTTAAAGCAAAGGAAGGCACGGTCAGGCGAGATAAGGCTAAGGCACGACAACGCAAGGCTAGGCAATGCACGGAAGGCAAGCAAAGAGTAACGGAAGGTAAGGAAGGCAAGGGAAAGCAAAGAAAGGCACGTGTAACGGAAGGAACGGCACGGCAAGGGGAAACAAGGCTATGGCACGACAACGCAGGGCTAGGCAATGCACGGCAAGGCAAGGAAAGAGTAACGGAAGGAAAGGAAGGCAAGGCAAAGCCAGGCAAGGCAAGTGTAAAAAAAGGCACGCAACGGCAAGGGGAAACAAGGCTAAGGCACGACAACACACGGCTAGGAAATGCACGGCAAGGCAAGGAAAGGGTAACGCAAGGCAAGGCACGGTGAGGCTAGGCAAGGCTAATGCACGACAACGCAAGGCTAGGCAATGCACGACAATGCAAGTAAAGCTTAAAGCAAAGGAAGGCACGGTCAGGCGAGATAAGGCTAAGGCACGACAACGCAAGGCTAGGCAATGCACGGAAGGCAAGCAAAGAGTAACGGAAGGTAAGGAAGGCAAGGGAAAGCAAGGAAAGGCAAGTGTAACGGAAGGAACGGCACGGCAAGGGGAAACAAGGCTATGGCACGACAACGCACGCTAGGCAATGCACGGCAAGGCAAGGAAAGGGTAACGCAAGGGAAAGCACGGTCAGGCGAGGCAAGGCTAATGAAAGACAACGCAAGGCTAGGCAATGCACGGAAAGCAAGCAAGGAGTAACGGAATGCAAGGAAGGAAAGGGAAAGCAAGGGAAGGCAAGGGTAACGGAAGGAACGGCACGGCAAGGGGAAACAAGGCTAAGGCACGACAAGGCACGGCTAGGCAATGCACGGCAAGGCAAGGAAAGGGTAACGCATGGGAAAGCACGGTCAGGCGAGGCAAGGCTAAGGCACGACAACGCAAGGCTAGGAAATTTGGGGAAGGCAAGCAAAGAGTAACGGAAGGGAAGGAAGGCAAGGAAAAGCAAGGAAAGGCAAGGGTAACGGAAGGAACGGCTCGGCAAGGGGGAACAAGTCTAAGGCACGACACCGAATGCTAGGCAATGAACGGCAAGGCAAGGAAAGGGTAACGCATGGGAAAGCACGGTCAGGCGAGGCAAGGCTAAGGCACGACAACGCAAGGCTAGGCAATGCACGGAAAGCAAGCAAAGAGTAACGGAACTCAAGGAAGGCAAGGGAAAGCAAGGGAAGGCAAGGGTAACGGAAGGAACGGCACGGCAAGGGGAAACAAGGCTAAGGCACGACAACGCACGCTAGGCAAGGCAGGGCAAGGCAAGGAAAGGGTAACGCATGGGAAAGCACGGTCAGGCGAGGTAAGGCTAAGGAAAGCCAACGCAAGGCTAGGCAATGCACGGAAAGCAAGCAAGGAGTAACGGAATGCAAGGAAGGAAAGGGAAAGCAAGGGAAGGCAAGGGTAACGGAAGGAACTGCACGGCAAGGGGTAACAAGGCTAAGGCACGACAACACACGGCTAGCAAATGCACGGCAAAGCAAGGAAAGGGTAACGCAAGGCAAGGCACGGTGAGGCTAGGCAAGGTTAATGCACGACAACGCAAGGCTAGGCAATGCACGACAATGCAAGGAAAGCTTAAAGCAAAGGAAGGCACGGTCAGGCGAGATAAGGCTAAGGCACGACAACGCAAGGCTAGGCAATGCACGGAAGGCAAGCAAAGAGTAACGGAAGGTAAGGAAGGCAAGGGAAAGCTAGGAAAGGCAAGTGTAGGCACGACACCGAACGCTAGGCAATGAACGGCAAGGCAAGGAAAGGGTAACGCATGGGAAAGCACGGTCAGGCGAGGCAAGGCTAAGGCACGACAACGCAAGGCTAGGCAATGCACGGAAGGCAAGCAAAGAGTAACGGAAGGTAAGGAAGGCAAGGGAAAGCAAGGAAAGGCAAGTGTAACGGAAGGAACGGCACGGCAAGGGGCAACAAGGCTAAGGCACGACAACGCACGCTAGGCAATGCACGGCAAGGCAAGGAAAGGGTAACGCATGGGAAAGCACGGTCAGGCGAGGCAAGGCTAAGGCATGACAACGCAAGGCTAGGCAATGCACGGAAAGCAAGCAAAGAGTAACGGAACGCAAGGAAGGCAAGGGAAAGCAAGGGAAGGCAAGGGAAACGGAAGGAAAGGCACGGCAAGGGGTAAGAAGGCTAAGGCACGACAACGCAGGGCTAGGCAATGCACGGCAAAGCAAGGAAAGGGTAACGCAGGGGAAGGCACGGTCAGGTGAGGCAAGGATAAGGCACGACAATGCAAGGCTAGGCAATGCACGGCAAGGCAAGTAAAGAGTAACGGAAGGAAAGGAAGGCAAGGCAAAGCCAGGCAAGGCAAGTGTAACAAAAGGCACGCCACGGCAAGGGGAATCAAGGCTAAGGCACGACAACGCACGGCTAGGCAATGCACGGCAAGGCAAGGAAAGGGTAACGCAAGGCAAGGCACGGTGAGGCTAGGCAAGGCTAATGCACGACAACGCAAGGCTAGGCGATGCACGACAATGCAAGGAAAGCTTAAAGCAAAGGAAGGCAAGGTCAGGCGAGATAAGGCTGAGGCACGACAACGCAAGGCTAGGAAATTCAGGGAAGGCAAGTAAAGAGTAACGGAAGCTAAGCAAGGCAAGGAAAAGGAAGGAAAGGCCAGGGTAACGGAAGGAACGGCACGGGAAGGGGAAACAAGGCTAAGGCACGGCAACGCAGGCTACGCAATGCACGGCAAGGCAAGGAAAGGGTAACGCATGGGAAAGCACGTTCAGGCGAGGCAAGGCTAAGGCACAACAACGCAAGGCTAGGCAATGCACGGAAGGCAAGCAAAGAGTAACGGAAGGTAAGGAAGGCAAGGGAAAGAAAGGAAAGGCAAGTGTAACGGAAGGAACGGCACGGCAAGGGGTAACAAGGCTAAGGCACGGCTACGCAGGGTTAGGCAATGCACGGCAAGGCAAGGAAAGGGTAACGCAAGGGAAGGCACGGTCAGGTGAGGCAAGGATAAGGCACGACAATGCAAGGCTAGGCAATGCACGGCAAGGCAAGGAAAGAGTAACGCAAGGCAAGGCACGGTGAGGCTAGGCAAGGCTAATGCACGACAACGCAAGGCTAGGCAATGCACGACAATGCAAGGAAAGCTTAAAGCAAAGGAAGGCACGGTCAGGCGAGATAAGGCTAAGGCACGACAACGCAAGGCTAGGCAATGCACGGAAGGCAAGCAAAGAGTAACGGAAGGTAAGGAAGGCAAGGGAAAGCAAAGAAAGGCACGTGTAACGGAAGGAACGGCACGGCAAGGGGAAACAAGGCTATGGCACGACAACGCAGGGCTAGGCAATGCACGGCAAGGCAAGGAAAGAGTAACGGAAGGAAAGGAAGGCAAGGCAAAGCCAGGCAAGGCAAGTGTAACAAAAGGCACGCAACGGCAAGGGGAAACAAGGCTAAGGCACGACAACACACGGCTAGGAAATGCACGGCAAGGCAAGGAAAGGGTAAGGCAAGGCAAGGCACGTTGAGGCTAGGCAAGGCTAATGCACGACAACGCAAGGCTAGGCAATGCACGACAATGCAAGTAAAGCTTAAAGCAAAGGAAGGCACGGTCAGGCGAGATAAGGCTAAGGCACGACAACGCAAGGCTAGGCAATGCACGGAAGGCAAGCAAAGAGTAACGGAAGGTAAGGAAGGCAAGGGAAAGCAAAGAAAGGCAAGTGTAACGGAAGGAACGGCACGGCAAGGGGTAACAAGGCTATGGCACGACAACGCACGCTAGGCAATGCACGGGAAGGCAAGGAAAGGGTAACGCATGGGAAAGCACGGTCAGGCGAGGCAAGGCTAAGGAAAGCCAACGCAAGGCTAGGCAATGCACGGAAAGCAAGCAAGGAGTAACGGAATGCAAGGAAGGAAAGGGAAAGCAAGGGAAGGCAAGGGTAACGGAAGGAACGGCACGGCAAGGGGAAACAAGGCTAAGGCACGACAACGCACGCTAGGCAATGCACGGCAAGGCAAGGAAAGGGTAACGCATGGGAAAGCACGGTCAGGCGAGGTAAGGCTAAGGAAAGCCAACGCAAGGCTAGGCAATGCACGGAAAGCAAGCAAGGAGTAACGGAATGAAAGGAAGGAAAGGGAAAGCAAGGAAAGGCAAGGGTAACGGAAGGAACTGCACGGCAAGGGGAAACAAGGCTAAGGCACGACAAAGCACGGCTAGGCAATGCACGGCAAGGCAAGCAAAGGGTAACGCATGGGAAAGCACGGTCAGGCGAGGCAAGGCTAAGGCACGACAACCCAAGGCTAGGCAATGCACGGAAGGCAAGCAAAGAGAAACGGAAGGTAAGGAAGGAAAGGGAAAGCAAAGAAAGGCAAGTGTAACGGAAGGAACGGCACGGCAAGGGGAAACAAGGCTAAGGCACGACAAGGCACGGCTAGGCAATGCACGGCAAGGCAAGCAAACGGTAACGCAAGGAAAGGCACGGTGAGGCTAGGCAAGGCTAATGCACGAAAACGCATGGCTAGGCGATGCACGACAATGCAAGGAAAGCTTAAAGCAAAGGAAGGCAAGGTCAGGCGAGATAAGGCTAAGGCACGACAACGCAAGGCTAGGAAATTCAGGGAAGGCAAGCAAAGAGTAACGGAAGGTAAGCAAGGGAAGGAAAAGGAAGGAAAGGCCAGGGTAACGGAAGGAACGACACGGCAAGGGGAAACAAGGCTAAGGCACGGCAACGCAGGCTAGGCAATGCACGGCAAGGCAAAGAAAGGGTAACGCATGGGAAAGCACGGTCAGGCGAGGCAAGGCTAAGGAAAGCCAACGCAAGGCTAGGCAATGCACGGAAAGCAAGCAAGGAGTAACGGAATGCAAGGAAGGAAAGGGAAAGCAAGGGAAGGCAAGGGTAACGGAAGGAACGGCACGGCAAGGGGAAACAAGGCTAAGGCACGACAACGCACGCTAGGCAATGCACGGCAAGGCA
The DNA here is from genome assembly GCF_037893015.1 of Macrotis lagotis. Lineage (NCBI taxonomy): Eukaryota > Metazoa > Chordata > Mammalia > Peramelemorphia > Peramelidae > Macrotis > Macrotis lagotis. The sequence continues at coordinate 179,330 of NW_027422294.1, read as the reverse complement.
AGGAAAGGGTAACGCATGGGAAAGCACGGTCAGGCGAGGTAAGGCTAAGGAAAGCCAACGCAAGGCTAGGCAATGCACGGAAAGCAAGCAAGGAGTAACGGAATGCAAGGAAGGAAAGGGAAAGCAAGGGAAGGCAAGGGTAACGGAAGGAACGTCACGGCAAGGGGTAACAAGGCTAAGGCACGGCAACGCAGGGTTAGGCAATGCACGGCAAGGCAAGGAAAGGGTAACGCAGGGGAAGGCACGGTCAGGTGAGGCAAGGATAAGGCACGACAATGCAAGGCTACGCAATGCACGGCAAGGCAAGGAAAGAGTAACGCAAGGCAAGGCACGGTGAGGCTAGGCAAGGCTAATGCACGACTACGCAAGGCTAGGCAATGCACGACAATGCAAGTAAAGCTTAAAACAAAGGAAGGCACGGTCAGGCGAGATAAGGCTAAGGCACGACAACGCAAGGCTAGGCAATGCACGGAAAGCAAGCAAAGAGTAACGGAACGCAAGGAAGGCAAGGGAAAGCAAGGGAAGGCAAGGGTAACGGAAGGAACGGCACGGCAAGGGGTAACAAGGTTAAGGCACGACAACGCAGGGCTAGGCAATGCACGGCAAGGCAAGGAAAGAGTAACGGAAGGAAAGGAAGGCAAGGCAAAGCCAGGCAAGGCAAGTGTAACAAAAGGCACGCAACGGCAAGGGGAAACAAGGCTAAGGCACGACAACACACGGCTAGGAAATGCACGGCAAGGCAAGGAAAGGGTAACGCAAGGCAAGGCACGGTGAGGCTAGGCAAGGCTAATGCACGACAACGCAAGGCTAGGCAATGCACGACAATGTAAGTAAAGCTTAAAGCAAAGGAAGGCACGGTCAGGCGAGATAATGCTAAGGCACGACAACGCAAGGCTAGGCAATGCACGGAAGGCAAGCAAAGAGTAACGGAAGGTAAGGAAGGCAAGGGAAAGCAAGGAAAGGCAAGTGTAACGGAAGGAACGGCACGGCAAGGGGAAACAAGGCTAAGGCACGACAACGCACGCTAGGCAATGCACGGCAAGGCAAGGAAAGGGTAACGCATGGGACAGCACGGTCAGCCGAGGCAAGGCTAAGGAAACCAACGCAAGGCTAGGCAATGCACGGAAAGCAAGCAAGGAGTAACGGAATGCAAGGAAGGAAAGGGAAAGCAAGGGAAGGCAAGGGTAACGGAAGGAACGGCACGGCAAGGGGAAACAAGGCTAAGGCACGACAACGCACGGCTAGGCAATGCACGGCAAGGGAAGCAAAGGGTAACGCAAGAAAAGGCACGGTGAGGCTAGGCAAGGCTAATGCACGAAAACGCAAGGCTAGGAGATGCACGACAATGCAAGGAAACTTAAAGCAAAGGAAGGCAAGGTCAGGCGAGATAAGGCTAAGGCACGACAACACAAGGCTAGGAAATTCAGGGAAGGCAAGCAAAGAGTAACGGAAGGTAAGCAAGGCAAGGAAAAGGAAGGAAAGGCCAGGGTAACGGAAGGAACGACACGGCAAGGGGAAACAAGGCTAAGGCACGGCAACGCAGGGTAGGCAATGCACGGCAAGGCAAGGAAAGGGTAACGCATGGGAAAGCACGGTCAGGCGAGGCAAAGCTAAGGCACGACAACGCAAGGCTAGGAAATTCGGGGAAGGCAAGCAAAGAGTAACGGAAGGGAAGGAAGGCAAGGAAAAGCAAGGAAAGGCAAGGGTAACGGAAGGAACGGCACGGCAAGGGGGAACAAGTCTAAGGCACGACACCGAATGCTAGGCAATGAACGGCAAGGCAAGGAAAGGGTAACGCATGGGAAAGCACGGTCAGGCGAGGCAAGGCTAAGGCACGACAACGCAAGGCTAGGCAATGCACGGAAAGCAAGCAAAGAGTAACGGAACGCAAGGAAGGCAAGGGAAAGCAAGGGAAGGCAAGTGTAACGGAAGGAACGGCACGGCAAGGGGAAACAAGGCTAAGGCACGACAACGCACGCTAGGCAATGCACGGCAAGGCAAGGAAAGGGTAACGCATGGGAAAGCACGGTCAGGCGAGGCAAGGCTAAGGCACAACAACGCAAGGCTAGGCAATGCACGGAAGGCAAGCAAAGAGTAACGGAAGGTAAGGAAGGCAAGGGAAAGGAAGGAAAGGCAAGTGTAACGGAAGGAACGGCACGGCAAGGGGAAACAAGGCTAAGGCACGACAACGCACGGCTAGGCAATGCACGGCAAGGCAAGGAAAGGGTAACGCATGGGAAAGCACTGTCAGGCGATGCAAGGCTAAGGCATGACAACGCAAGGCTAGGCAATGCACGGAAAGCAAGCAAAGAGTAACGGAACGCAAGGAAGGCAAGGGAAAGCAAGGGAAGGCAAGGGTAACGGAAGGAACGTCACGGCAAGGGGTAACAAGGCTAAGGCACGGCAACGCAGGGTTAGGCAATGCACGGCAAGGCAAGGAAAGGGTAACGCAGGGGAAGGCACGGTCAGGTGAGGCAAGGATAAGGCACGACAATGCAAGGCTAGGCAATGCACGGCAAGGCAAGGAAAGAGTAACGCAAGGCAAGGCACGGTGAGGCTAGGCAAGGCTAATGCACGACAACGCAAGGCTAGGCAATGCACGACAACGCAAGTAAAGCTTAAAGCAAAGGAAGGCACGGTCAGGCGAGATAAGGCTAAGGCACGACAACGCAAGGCTAGGCAATGCACGGAAAGCAAGCAAAGAGTAACGGAAGGTAAGGAAGGCAAGGGAAAGCAAGGAAAGGCAAGGGTAACGGAAGGAACGGCACGGCAAGGGGTAACAAGGCTAAGGCACGACAACGCAGGGCTAGGCAATGCACGGCAAGGCAAGGAAAGAGTAACGGAAGGAAAGGAAGGCAAGGCAAAGCCAGGCAAGGCAAGTGTAACAAAAGGCACGCAACGGCAAGGGGAAACAAGGCTAAGGCACGACAACACACGGCTAGGAAATGCACGGCAAGGCAAGGAAAGGGTAACGCAAGGCAAGGCACGGTGAGGCTAGGCAAGGCTAATGCACGACAACGCAAGGCTAGGCAATGCACGACAATGCAAGTAAAGCTTCAAGCAAAGGAAGGCACGGTCAGGCGAGATAAGGCTAAGGCACGACAACGCAAGGCTAGGCAATGCACGGAAGGCAAGCAAAGAGTAACGGAAGGGAAGGAAGGCAAGGGAAAGCAAGGGAAGGCAAGGGTAACGGAAGGAACGGCACGGCAAGGGGGAACAAGTCTAAGGCAAGACACCGAATGCTAGGCAATGAACGGCAAGGCAAGGAATGGGTAACGCATGGGAAAGCACGGTCAGGCGAGGCAAGGCTAAGGCACGACAACGCAAGGCTAGGCAATGCACGGAAAGCAAGCAAAGAGTAACGGAACGCAGGGAAGGCAAGGGAAAGCAAGGGAAGGCAAGTGTAACGGAAGGAACGGCACGGCAAGGGGAAACAAGGCTAAGGCACGACAACGCACGCTAGGCAATGCACGGCAAGGCAAGGAAAGGGTAACGCATGGGAAAGCACGGTCAGGCGAGGTAAGGCTAAGGAAAGCCAACGCAAGGCTAGGCAATGCACGGAAAGCAAGCAAGGAGTAACGGAATGTAAGGAAGGAAAGGGAAAGCAAGGGAAGGCAAGGGTAACGGAAGGAACGGCACGGCAAGGGGAAACAAGGCTAAAGCACGACAACGCACGCTAGGCAATGCACGGCAAGGCAAGGAAAGGGTAACGCATGGGAAAGCACGGTCAGGCGAGGCAAGGCTAATGCACGAAAACCCAAGGCTAGGCAATGCACGGAAGGCAAGCAAAGAGAAACGGAAGGTAAGGAAGGAAAGGGAAAGCAAAGAAAGGCAAGTGTAACGGAAGGAACGGCACGGCAAGGGGAAACAAGGCTAAGGCACGACAAGGCACGGCTAGGCAATGCACGGCAAGGCAAGCAAACGGTAACGCAAGGAAAGGCACGGTGAGGCTAGGCAAGGCTAATGCACGAAAACGCATGGCTAGGCGATGCACGACAATGCAAGGAAAGCTTAAAGGAAAGGAAGGCAAGGTCAGGCGAGATAAGGCTGAGGCACGACAACGCAAGGCTAGGAAATTCAGGGAAGGCAAGTAAAGAGTAACGGAAGGTAAGCAAGGCAAGGAAAATGAAGGAAAGGCCAGGGTAACGGAAGGAACGGCACGGGAAGGGGAAACAAGGCTAAGGCACGGCAACGCAGGCTAGGCAATGCACGGCAAGGCAAGGAAAGAGTAACGTAGCAAGGCAAGGCACGGTGAGGCTAGGCAAGGCTAATGCACGACAACGCAAGTCTAGGCAATGCACGACAATGCAAGTAAAGCTTAAAGCAAAGGAAGGCACGGTCAGGCGAGATAAGGCTAAGGCACGACAACGCAAGGCTAGGCAATGCACGGAAAGCAAGCAAAGAGTAACGGAACGCAAGGAAGGCAAGGGAAAGCAAGGGAAGGCAAGGGTAACGGAAGGAACGGCACGGCAAGGGGTAACAAGGCTAAGGCACGACAACGCAGGGCTAGGCAATGCACGGCAAGGCAAGGAAAGAGTAACGGAAGGAAAGGAAGGCAAGGCAAAGCCAGGCAAGGCAAGTGTAACAAAAGGCACGCAACGGCAAGGGGAAACAAGGCTAAGGCACGACAACACACGGCTAGGAAATGCACGGCAAGGCAAGGAAAGGGTAACGCAAGGCAAGGCACGGTGAGGCTAGGCAAGGCTAATGCACGACAACGCAAGGCTAGGCAATGCACGACAATGCAAGTAAAGCTTCAAGCAAAGGAAGGCACGGTCAGGCGAGATAAGGCTAAGGCACGACAACGCAAGGCTAGGCAATGCACGGAAGGCAAGCAAAGAGTAACGGAAGGGAAGGAAGGCAAGGAAAAGCAAGGAAAGGCAAGGGTAACGGAAGGAACGGCACGGCAAGGGGGAACAAGTCTAAGGCAAGACACCGAATGCTAGGCAATGAACGGCAAGGCAAGGAATGGGTAACGCATGGGAAAGCACGGTCAGGCGAGGCAAGGCTAAGGCACGACAACGCAAGGCTAGGCAATGCACGGAAAGCAAGCAAAGAGTAACGGAACGCAAGGAAGGCAAGGGAAAGCAAGGGAAGGCAAGGGTAACGGAAGGAACGGCACGGCAAGGGGAAACAAGGCTAAGGCACGACAACGCACGCTAGGCAATGCACGGCAAGGCAAGGAAAGGGTAACGCATGGGAAAGCACGGTCAGGCGAGGCAAGGCTAATGCACGAAAACGCAAGGCTAGGCAATGCACGGAAGGCAAGCAAAGAGAAACGGAAGGTAAGGAAGGAAAGGGAAAGCAAAGAAAGGCAAGTGTAACGGAAGGAACGGCACGGCAAGGGGAAACAAGGCTAAGGCACGACAAGGCACGGCTAGGCAATGCACGGCAAGGCAAGCAAACGGTAACGCAAGGAAAGGCACGGTGAGGCTAGGCAAGGCTAATGCACGAAAACGCAAGGCTAGGCAATGCACGACAATGCAAGTAAAGCTTAAAGCAAAGGAAGGCACGGTCAGGCGAGATAAGGCTAAGGCACGACAACGCAAGGCTAGGCAATGCACGGAAAGCAAGCAAAGAGTAACGGAACGCAAGGAAGGCAAGGGAAAGCAAGGGAAGGCAAGGGTAACGGAAGCAACGGCACGGCAAGGGGTAACAAGGCTAAGGCACGACAACGCAGGGCTAGGCAATGCACGGCAAGGCAAGGAAAGAGTAACGGAAGGAAAGGAAGGCAAGGCAAAGCCAGGCAAGGCAAGTGTAACAAAAGGCACGCAACGGCAAGGGGAAACAAGGCTAAGGCACGACAACACACGGCTAGGAAATGCACGGCAAGGCAAGGAAAGGGTAACGCAAGGCAAGGCACGGTGAGGCTAGGCAAGGCTAATGCACGACAACGCAAGGCTAGGCAATGCACGACAATGCAAGTAAAGCTTAAAGCAAAGGAAGGCACGGTCAGGCGAGATAAGGCTAAGGCACGACAACGCAAGGCTAGGCAATGCACGGAAGGCAAGCAAAGAGTAACGGAAGGTAAGGAAGGCAAGGGAAAGCAAGGAAAGGCAAGTGTAACGGAAGGAACGGCACGGCAAGGGGAAAGAAGGCTAAGGCACGACAACGCACGCTAGGCAATGCACGGCAAGGCAAGGAAAGGGTAACGCATGGGAAAGCACGGTCAGGCGAGGCAAGGCTAAGGAAAGCCAACGCAAGGCTAGGCAATGCACGGAAAGCAAGCAAGGAGTAACGGAATGCAAGGAAGGAAAGGGAAAGCAAGGGAAGGCAAGGGTAACGGAAGGAACGGCACGGCAAGGGGAAACAAGGCTAAGGCACGACAACGCACGGCTAGGCAATGCACGGCAAGGCAAGGAAAGGGTAACGCAAGAAAAGGCACGGTGAGGCTAGGCAAGGCTAATGCACGAAAACGCAAGGCTAGGCGATGCACGACAATGCAAGGAAAGCTTAAAGCAAAGGAAGGCAAGGTCAGGCGAGATAAGGCTAAGGCACGACAACGCAAGGCTAGGAAATTCAGGGAAGGCAAGCAAAGAGTAACGGAAGGTAAGGAAGGCAAGGAAAAGCAAGGAAAGGCAAGGGTAACGGAAGGAACGGCACGGCAAGGGGAAACAAGGCTAAGGCACGACAACGCACGCTAGGCAATGCACGGCAAGGCAAGGAAAGGGTAACGCATGGGAAAGCACGGTCAGGCGAGGCAAGGCTAAGGCACGACAACGCAAGGCTAGGAAATTCACGGAAGGCAAGCAAAGAGTAACGGAAGGGAAGGAAGGCAAGGAAAAGCAAGGAAAGGCAAGGGTAACGGAAGGAACGGCACGGCAAGGGGGAACAAGTCTAAGGCACGACACCGAATGCTAGGCAATGAACGGCAAGGCAAGGAAAGGGTAACGCATGGGAAAGCACGGTCAGGCGAGGCAAGGCTAAGGCACGACAACGCAAGGCTAGGCAATGCACGGAAAGCAAGCAAAGAGTAACGGAACGCAAGGAAGGCAAGGGAAAGCAAGGGAAGGCAAGTGTAACGGAAGGAACGGCACGGCAAGGGGAAACAAGGCTAAGGCACGACAACGCACGCTAGGCAATGCACGGCAAGGCAAGGAAAGGGTAACGCATGGGAAAGCACGGTCAGGCGAGGCAAGGCTAAGGAAAGACAACGCAAGGCTAGGCAATGCACGGAAAGCAAGCAAGGAGTAACGGAAGGCAAGGAAGGAAAGGGAAAGCAAGGGAAGGCAAGTGTAACGGAAGGAACGGCACGGCAAGGGGTAACAAGGCTAAGGCACGACAACACACGGCTAGGAAATGCACGGCAAGGCAAGGAAAGGGTAACGCAAGGCAAGGCACGGTGAGGCTAGGCAAGGTTAATGCACGACAACGCAAGGCTAGGCAATGCACGACAATGCAAGGAAAGCTTAAAGCAAAGGAAGGCACGGTCAGGCGAGATAAGGCTAAGGCACGACAACGCAAGGCTAGGCAATGCACGGAAGGCAAGCAAAGAGTAACGGAAGGTAAGGAAGGCAAGGAAAAGCAAGGAAAGGCAAGGGTAACGGAAGGAACGGCACGGCAAGGGGGAAGAAGTGTAAGGCACGACACCGAACGCTAGGCAATGAACGGCAAGGCAAGGAAAGGGTAACGCATGGGAAAGCACGGTCAGGCGAGGCAAGGCTAAGGCACGACAACGCAAGGCTAGGCAATGCACGGAAGGCAAGCAAAGAGTAACGGAAGGTAAGGAAGGCAAGGGAAAGCAAGGAAAGGCAAGTGTAACGGAAGGAACGGCACGGCAAGGGGCAACAAGGCTAAGGCACGACAACGCACGCTAGGCAATGCACGGCAAGGCAAGGAAAGGGTAACGCATGGGAAAGCACGGTCAGGCGAGGCAAGCCTAAGGCATGACAACGCAAGGCTAGGCAATGCACGGAAAGCAAGCAAAGAGTAACGGAACGCAAGGAAGGCAAGGGAAAGCAAGGGAAGGCAAGGGAAACGGAAGGAACGGCACGGCAAGGGGTAAGAAGGCTAAGGCACGACAACGCAGGGCTAGGCAATGCACGGCAAGGCAAGGAAAGGGTAACGCAGGGGAAGGCACGGTCAGGTGAGGCAAGGATAAGGCACGACAATGCAAGGCTAGGCAATGCACGGCAAGGCAAGTAAAGAGTAACGGAAGGAAAGGAAGGCAAGGCAAAGCCAGGCAAGGCAAGGGTAACAAAAGGCACGCCACGGCAAGGGGAATCAAGGCTAAGGCACGACAACGCACGGCTAGGCAATGCACGGCAAGGCAAGGAAAGGGTAACGCAAGGCAAGGCACGGTGAGGCTAGGCAAGGCTAATGCACGACAACGCAAGGCTAGGCGATGCACGACAATGCAAGGAAAGCTTAAAGCAAAGGAAGGCAAGGTCAGGCGAGATAAGGCTGAGGCACGACAACGCAAGGCTAGGAAATTCAGGGAAGGCAAGTAAAGAGTAACGGAAGGTAAGCAAGGCAAGGAAAAGGAAGGAAAGGCCAGGGTAACGGAAAGAACGGCACGGGAAGGGGAAACAAGGCTAAGGCACGGCAACGCAGGCTAGGCAATGCACGGCAAGGCAAGGAAAGGGTAACGCATGGGAAAGCACGTTCAGGCGAGGCAAGGCTAAGGCACAACAACGCAAGGCTAGGCAATGCACGGAAGGCAAGCAAAGAGTAACGGAAGGTAAGGAAGGCAAGGGAAAGGAAGGAAAGGCAAGTGTAACGGAAGGAACGGCACGGCAAGGGGAAACAAGGCTAAGGCACGACAACGCACGGCTAGGCAATGCACGGCAAGGCAAGGAAAGGGTAACGCATGGGAAAGCACGGTCAGGCGATGCAAGGCTAAGGCATGACAACGCAAGGCTAGGCAATGCACGGAAAGCAAGCAAAGAGTAACGGAACGCAAGGAAGGCAAGGGAAAGCAAGGGAAGGCAAGGGTAACGGAAGGAACGCCACGGCAAGGGGAAACAAGGCTAAGGCACGACAAGGCACGGCTAGGCAATGCACGGCAAGGCAAGCAAAGGGTAACGCAAGAAAAGGCACGGTGAGTCTAGGCAAGGCTAATGCACGAAAACGCAAGGCTAGGCGATGCACGACAATGCAAGGAAAGCTTAAAGCAAAGGAAGGCAAGGTCAGGCGAGATAAGGCTAAGGCACGACAACGCAAGGCTAGGAAATACAGGGAAGGCAAGCAAAGAGTAACGGAAGGTAAGCAAGGCAAGGAAAAGGAAGGAAAGGCCAGGGTAACGGAAGGAACGACACGGCAAGGGGAAACAAGGCTAAGGCACGGCAACGCAGGCTAGGCAATGCACGGCAAGGCAAGGAAAGTGTAACGCATGGGAAAGCACGGTCAGGCGGGGCAAAGCTAAGGCACGACAACGCAAGGCTAGGAAATTCGGGGAAGGCAAGCAAAGAGTAACGGAAGGGAAGGAAGGCAAGGAAAAGCAAGGAAAGGCAAGGGTAACGGAAGGAACGGCTCGGCAAGGGGGAACAAGTCTAAGGCACGACACCGAATGCTAGGCAATGAACGGCAAGGCAAGGAAAGGGTAACGCATGGGAAAGCACGGTCAGGCGAGGCAAGGCTAAGGCACGACAACGCAAGGCTAGGCAATGCACGGAAAGCAAGCAAAGAGTAACGGAACGCAAGGAAGGCAAGGGAAAGCAAGGGAAGGCAAGTGTAACGGAAGGAACGGCACGGCAAGGGGAAACAAGGCTAAGGCACGACAACGCACGCTAGGCAATGCACGGCAAGGCAAGGAAAGGGTAACGCATGGGAAAGCACGGTCAGGCGAGGTAAGGCTAAGGAAAGCCAACGCAAGGCTAGGCAATGCACGGAAAGCAAGCAAGGAGTAACGGAATGCAAGGAAGGAAAGGGAAAGCAAGGGAAGGCAAGGGTAACGGAAGGAACGGCACGGCAAGGGGTAACAAGGCTAAGGCACGACAACACACGGCTAGCAAATGCACGGCAAAGCAAGGAAAGGGTAACGCAAGGCAAGGCACGGTGAGGCTAGGCAAGGTTAATGCACGACAACGCAAGGCTAGGCAATGCACGACAATGCAAGGAAAGCTTAAAGCAAAGGAAGGCACGGTCAGGCGAGATAAGGCTAAGGCACGACAACGCAAGGCTAGGCAATGCACGGAAGGCAAGCAAAGAGTAACGGAAGGTAAGGAAGGCAAGGGAAAGCAAGGAAAGGCAATGGTAACGGAAGGAACGGCACGGCAAGAGGAAACAAGGCTAAGGCACGACAACGCACGCTAGGCAATGCACGGCAAGGCAAGGAAAGGGTAACGCATGGGAAAGCACGGTCAGGCGAGGCAAGGCTTAGGCACGACAACCCAAGGCTAGGCAATGCACGGAAGGCAAGCAAAGAGAAACGGAAGGTAAGGAAGGAAAGGGAAAGCAAATAAAGGCAAGTGTAACGGAAGGAACGGCACGGCAAGGGGAAACAAGGCTAAGGCACGACAAGGCACGGCTAGGCAATGCACGGCAAGGCAAGCAAACGGTAACGCAAGCAAAGGCACGGTGAGGCTAGGCAAGGCTAATGCACGAAAACGCATGGCTAGGCGATGCACGACAATGCAAGGAAAGCTTAAAGCAAAGGAAGGCAAGGTCAGGCGAGATAAGGCAAAGGCACGACAACTCAAGGCTAGGAAATTCAGGGAAGGCAAGCAAAGAGTAACGGAAGGTAAGGAAGGCAAGGAAAAGCAAGGAAAGGCAAGGGTAACGGAAGGAACGGCACGGCAAGGGGGAAGAAGTGTAAGGCACGACACCGAACGCTAGGCAATGAACGGCAAGGCAAGGAAAGGGTAACGCATGGGAAGGCACGGTCAGGTGAGGCAAGGATAAGGCACGACAATGCAAGGCTAGGCAATGCACGGCAAGGCAAGTAAAGAGTAACGGAAGGAAAGGAAGGCAAGGCAAAGCCAGGCAAGGCAAGTGTAACAAAAGGCACGCCACGGCAAGGGGAATCAAGGCTAAGGCACGACAACGCACGGCTAGGCAATGCACGGCAAGGCAAGGAAAGGGTAACGCAAGGCAAGGCACGGTGAGGCTAGGCAAGGCTAATGCACGACAACGCAAGGCTAGGCGATGCACGACAATGCAAGGAAAGCTTAAAGCAAAGGAAGGCAAGGTCAGGCGAGATAAGGCTGAGGCACGACAAAGCAAGGCTAGGAAATTCAGGGAAGGCAAGTAAAGAGTAACGGAAGGTAAGCAAGGCAAGGAAAAGGAAGGAAAGGCCAGGGTAACGGAAGGAACGGCACGGGAAGGGGAAACAAGGCTAAGGCACGATAACGCAGGGTTAGGCAATGCACGGCAAGGCAAGGAAAGGGTAACGCATGGGAAAGCACGGTCAGGCGATGCAAGGCTAAGGCATGACAACGCAAGGCTAGGCAATGCACGGAAAGCAAGCAAAGAGTAACGGAACGCAAGGAAGGCAAGGGAAAGCAAGGGAAGGCAAGGGTAACGGAAGGAACGCCACGGCAAGGGGAAATAAGCCTAAGGCACGACAAGGCACGGCTAGGCAATGCACGGCAAGGCAAGCAAAGGGTAACGCAAGAAAAGGCACGGTGAGTCTAGGCAAGGCTAATGCACGAAAACGCAAGGCTAGGCGATGCACGACAATGCAAGGAAAGCTTAAAGCAAAGGAAGGCAAGGTCAGGCGAGATAAGGCTAAGGCACGACAACGCAAGGCTAGGAAATTCAGGGAAGGCAAGCAAAGAGTAACGGAAGGTAAGCAAGGCAAGGAAAAGGAAGGAAAGGCCAGGGTAACGGAAGGAACGACACGGCAAGGGGAAACATGGCTAAGGCACGACAACGCACGGCTAGGCAATGCACGGCAAGGCAAGGAAAGGGTAACGCATGGGAAAGCACGGTCAGGCGAGGCAAGGCTAAGGCACGACAACGCAAGGCTAGGAAATTCGGGGAAGGCAAGCAAAGAGTAACGGAAGGGAAGGAAGGCAAGGAAAAGCAAGGAAAGGCAAGGGTAACGGAAGGAACGGCTCGGCAAGGGGGAACAAGTCTAAGGCACGACACCGAATGCTAGGCAATGAACGGCAAGGCAAGGAAAGGGTAACGCATGGGAAAGCACGGTCAGGCGAGGCAAGGCTAAGGCACGACAACGCAATGCTAGGCAATGCACGGAAAGCAAGCAAAGAGTAACGGAACGCAAGGAAGGCAAGGGAAAGCAAGGGAAGGCAAGTGTAACGGAAGGAACGGCACGATAAGGGGAAACAAGGCTAAGGCACGACAACGCACGCTAGGCAATGCACGGCAAGGCAAGGAAAGGGTAACGCATGGGAAAGCACGGTCAGGCGAGGTAAGGCTAAGTAAAGCCAACGCAAGGCTAGGCAATGCACGGAAAGCAAGCAAGGAGTAACGGAATGCAAGGAAGGAAAGGGAAAGCAAGGGAAGGCAAGGGTAACGGAAGGAACGGCACGGCAAGGGGTAACAAGGCTAAGGCACGACAACACACGGCTAGCAAATGCACGGCAAAGCAAGGAAAGGGTAACGCAAGGCAAGGCACGGTGAGGCTAGGCAAGGTTAATGCACGACAACGCAAGGCTAGGCAATGCACGACAATGCAAGGAAAGCTTAAAGCAAAGGAAGGCACGGTCAGGCGAGATAAGGCTAAGGCACGACAACGCAAGGCTAGGCAATGCACGGAAGGCAAGCAAAGAGTAACGGAAGGTAAGGAAGGCAAGGGAAAGCAAGGAAAGGCAATGGTAACGGAAGGAACGGCACGGCAAGAGGAAACAAGGCTAAGGCACGACAACGCACGCTAGGCAATGCACGGCAAGGCAAGGAAAGGGTAACGCATGGGAAAGCACGGTCAGGCGAGGCAAGGCTTAGGCACGACAACCCAAGGCTAGGCAATGCACGGAAGGCAAGCAAAGAGAAACGGAAGGTAAGGAAGGAAAGGGAAAGCAAAGAAAGGCAAGTGTAACGGAAGGAACGGCACGGCAAGGGGAAACAAGGCTAAGGCACGACAAGGCACGGCTAGGCAATGCACGGCAAGGCAAGCAAACGGTAACGCAAGCAAAGGCACGGTGAGGCTAGGCAAGGCTAATGCACGAAAACGCATGGCTAGGCGATGCACGACAATGCAAGGAAAGCTTAAAGCAAAGGAAGGCAAGGTCAGGCGAGATAAGGCAAAGGCACGACAACTCAAGGCTAGGAAATTCAGGGAAGGCAAGCAAAGAGTAACGGAAGGTAAGGAAGGCAAGGAAAAGCAAGGAAAGGCAAGGGTAACGGAAGGAACGGCACGGCAAGGGGGAAGAAGTGTAAGGCACGACACCGAACGCTAGGCAATGAACGGCAAGGCAAGGAAAGGGTAACGCATGGGAAAGCACGGTCAGGCGAGGCAAGGCTAAGGCACGACAACGCAAGGCTAGGCAATGCACGGAAGGCAAGCAAAGAGTAACGGAAGGTAAGGAAGGCGAGGGAAAGCAAGGAAAGGCAAGTGTAACGGAAGGAACGGCACGGCAAGGGGCAACAAGGCTAAGGCACGACAACGCACGCTAGGCAATGCACGGCAAGGCAAGGAAAGGGTAACGCATGGGAAAGCACGGTCAGGCGAGGCATGCCTAAGGCATGACAACGCAAGGCTAGGCAATGCACGGAAAGCAAGCAAAGAGTAACGGAACGCAAGGAAGGCAAGGGAAAGCAAGGGAAGGCAAGGGAAACGGAAGGAACGGCACGGCAAGGGGTAAGAAGGCTAAGGCACGACAACGCAGGGCTAGGCAATGCACGGCAAGGCAAGGAAAGGGTAACGCAGGGGAAGGCACGGTCAGGTGAGGCAAGGATAAGGCACGACAATGCAAGGCTAGGCAATGCACGGCAAGGCAAGTAAAGAGTAACGGAAGGAAAGGAAGGCAAGGCAAAGCCAGGCAAGGCAAGTGTAACAAAAGGCACGCCACGGCAAGGGGAATCAAGGCTAAGGCACGACAACGCACGGCTAGGCAATGCACGGCAAGGCAAGGAAAGGGTAACGCAAGGCAAGGCACGGTGAGGCTAGGCAAGGCTAATGCACGACAACGCAAGGCTAGGCGATGCACGACAATGCAAGGAAAGCTTAAAGCAAAGGAAGGCAAGGTCAGGCGAGATAAGGCTGAGGCACGACAACGCAAGGCTAGGAAATTCAGGGAAGGAAAGTAAAGAGTAACGGAAGGTAAGCAAGGCAAGGAAAAGGAAGGAAAGGCCAGGGTAACGGAAGGAACGGCACGGGAAGGGGAAACAAGGCTAAGGCACGGCAACGCAGGCTAGGCAATGCACGGCAAGGCAAGGAAAGGGTAACGCATGGGAAAGCACGTTCAGGCGAGGCAAGGCTAAGGCACAACAACGCAAGGCTAGGCAATGCACGGAAGGCAAGCAAAGAGTAACGGAAGGTAAGGAAGGCAAGGGAAAGGAAGGAAAGGCAAGTGTAACGGAAGGAACGGCACGGCAAGGGGAAACAAGGCTAAGGCACGACAACGCACGGCTAGGCAATGCACGGCAAGGCAAGGAAAGGGTAACGCATGGGAAAGCACGGTCAGGCGATGCAAGGCTAAGGCATGACAACGCAAGGCTAGGCAATGCACGGAAAGCAAGCAAAGAGTAACGGAACGCAAGGAAGGCAAGGGAAAGCAAGGGAAGGCAAGGGTAACGGAAGGAACGCCACGGCAAGGGGTAACAAGGCTAAGGCACGGCAACGCAGGGTTAGGCAATGCACGGCAAGGCAAGGAAAGGGTAACGCAGGGGAAGGCACGGTCAGGTGAGGCAAGGATAAGGCACGACAATGCAAGGCTAGGCAATGCACGGCAAGGCAAGGAAAGAGTAACGCAAGGCAAGGCACGGTGAGGCTAGGCAAGGCTAATGCACGACAACGCAAGGCTAGGCAATGCACGACAATGCAAGTAAAGCTTAAAGCAAAGGAAGGCACGGTCAGGCGAGATAAGGCTAAGGCACGACAACGCAAGGCTAGGCAATGCACGGAAAGCAAGCAAAGAGTAACGGAACGCAAGGAAGGCAAGGGAAAGCAAGGGAAGGCAAGGGTAACGGAAGGAACGGCACGGCAAGGGGTAACAAGGCTAAGGCACGACAACGCAGGGCTAGGCAATGCACGGCAAGGCAAGGAAAGAGTAACGGAAGGAAAGGAAGGCAAGGCAAAGCCAGGCAAGGCAAGTGTAACAAAAGGCACGCAACGGCAAGGGGAAACAAGGCTAAGGCACGACAACACACGGCTAAGAAATGCACGGCAAGGCAAGGAAAGGGTAACGCAAGGCAAGGCACGGTGAGGCTAGGCAAGGCTAAAGCACGACAACGCAAGGCTAGGCAATGCACGACAATGCAAGTAAAGCTTAAAGCAAAGGAAGGCACGGTCAGGCGAGATAAGGCTAAGGCACGACAACGCAAGGCTAGGCAATGCACGGAAGGCAAGCAAAGAGTAACGGAAGGTAAGGAAGGCAAGGGAAAGCAAAGAAAGGCAAGTGTAACGGAAGGAACGGCACGGCAAGGGGAAACAAGGCTAAGGCACGACAACGCACGCTAGGCAATGCACGGCAAGGCAAGGAAAGGGTAACGCATGGGAAAGCACGGTCAGGCGAGGCAAGGCTAAGGAAAGCCAACGCAAGGCTAGGCAATGCACGGAAAGCAAGCAAGGAGTAACGGAATGCAAGGAAGGAAAGGGAAAGCAAGGGAAGGCAAGGGTAACGGAAGGAACGGCACGGCAAGGGGAAACAAGGCTAAGGCACGACAAGGCACGGCTAGGCAATGCACGGCAAGGCAAGCAAAGGGTAACGCAAGAAAAGGAACGGTGAGGCTAGGCAAGGCTAATGCACGAAAACGCAAGGCTAGGCGATGCACGACAATGCAAGGAAAGCTTAAAGCAAAGGAAGGCAAGGTCAGGCGAGATAAGGCTAAGGCACGACAACGCAAGGCTAGGAAATTCAGGGAAGGCAAGCAAAGAGTAACGGAAGGTAAGCAAGGCAAGGAAAAGGAAGGAAAGGCCAGGGTAACGGAAGGAACGACACGGCAAGGGGAAACAAGGCTAAGGCACGGCAACGCAGGCTAGGCAATGCACGGCAAGGCAAGGAAAGGGTAACGCATGGGAAAGCACGGTCAGGCGAGGCAAGGCTAAGGCACGACAACGCAAGGCTAGGCAATGCACGGAAGGCAAGCAAAGAGTAACGGAAGGGAAGGAAGGCAAGGGAAAGCAAGGAAAGGCAAGGGTAACGGAAGGAACGGCACGGCAAGGGGGAAGAAGTGTAAGGCACGACACCGAACGCTAGGCAATGAACGGCAAGGCAAGGAAAGGGTAACGCATGGGAAAGCACGGTCAGGCGAGGCAAGGCTAAGGCACGACAACGCAAGGCTAGGCAATGCACGGAAGGCAAGCAAAGAGTAACAGAAGGTAAGGAAGGCAAGGGAAAGCAAGGAAAGGCAAGTGTAACGGAAGGAACGGCACGGCAAGGGGCAACAAGGCTAAGGCACGACAACGCACGCTAGGCAATGCACGGCAAGGCAAGGAAAGGGTAACGCATGGGAAAGCACGGTCAGGCGAGGCAAGGCTAAGGCATGACAACGCAAGGCTAGGCAATGCACGGAAAGCAAGCAAAGAGTAACGGAACGCAAGGAAGGCAAGGGAAAGCAAGGGAAGGCAAGGGAAACGGAAGGAACGGCACGGCAAGGGGTAAGAAGGCTAAGGCACGACAACGCAGGGCTAGGCAATGCACGGCAAGGCAAGGAAAGGGTAACGCAGGGGAAGGCACGGTCAGGTGAGGCAAGGATAAGGCACGACAATGCAAGGCTAGGCAATGCACGGCAAGGCAAGTAAAGAGTAACGGAAGGAAAGGAAGGCAAGGCAAAGCCAGGCAAGGCAAGTGTAACAAAAGGCACGCCACGGCAAGGGGAATCAAGGCTAAGGCACGACAACGCACGGCTAGGCAATGCACGGCAAGGCAAGGAAAGGGTAACGGAAGGCAAGGCACGGTGAGGCTAGGCAAGGCTAATGCACGACAACGCAAGGCTAGGCGATGCACGACAATGCAAGGAAAGCTTAAAGCAAAGGAAGGCAAGGTCAGGCGAGATAAGGCTGAGGCACGACAACGCAAGGCTAGGAAATTCAGGGAAGGCAAGTAAAGAGTAACGGAAGGTAAGCAAGGCAAGGAAAAGGAAGGAAAGGCCAGGGTAACGGAAGGAACGGCACGGGAAGGGGAAACAAGGCTAAGGCACGGCAACGCAGGCTAGGCAATGCACGGCAAGGCAAGGAAAGGGTAACGCATGGGAAAGCACCTTCAGGCGAGGCAAGGCTAAGGCACAACAACGCAAGGCTAGGCAATGCACGGAAGGCAAGCAAAGAGTAACGGAAGGTAAGGAAGGCAAGGGAAAGGAAGGAAAGGCAAGTGTAACGGAAGGAACGGCACGGCAAGGGGAAACAAGGCTAAGGCACGACAACGCACGGCTAGGCAATGCACGGCAATGCAAGGAAAGGGTAACGCATGGGAAAGCACGGTCAGGCGATGCAAGGCTAAGGCATGACAACGCAAGGCTAGGCAATGCACGGAAAGCAAGCAAAGAGTAACGGAAGGCAAGGAAGGCAAGGGAAAGCAAGGGAAGGCAAGGGTAACGGAAGGAACGTCACGGCAAGGGGTAACAAGGCTAAGGCACGGCAACGCAGGGTTAGGCAATGCACGGCAAGGCAAGGAAAGGGTAACGCAGGGGAAGGCACGGTCAGGTGAGGCAAGGATAAGGCACGACAATGCAAGGCTAGGCAATGCACGGCAAGGCAAGGAAAGAGTAACGCAAGGCAAGGCACGGTGAGGCTAGGCAAGGCTAATGCACGACAACGCAAGGCTAGGCGATGCACGACAATGCAAGGAAAGCTTAAAGCAAAGGAAGGCACGGTCAGGCGAGATAATGCTAAGGCACGACAACGCAAGGCTAGGCAATTCAGGGAAGGCAAGCAAAGAGTAACGGAAGGTAAGCAAGGCAAGGAAAAGGAAGGAAAGTCCAGGGTAACGGAAGGAACGGCACGGCAAGGGGAAACAAGTCTAAGGCACGACACCGAACGCTAGGCAATGAACGGCAAGGCAAGGAAAGGGTAACGCATTTGAAAGCACGGTCAGGCGAGGCAACGCTAAGGCACGACAACGCAAGGCTAGGCAATGCACGGAAGGCAAGCAAAGAGTAACGGAAGGTAAGGAAGGCAAGGGAAAGCAAAGAAAGGCAAGTGTAACGGAAGGAACTGCACGGCAAGGGGAAACAAGGCTAAGGCACGACAACGCACGGCTAGGCAATGCACGGCAAGGCAAGCAAAGGGTAACGCAAGGCAATGCACGGTGAGGCTAGACAAGGCTAATGCACGAAAACGCAAGGCTAGGCAATGCACGACAATTCAAGGAAAGCTTAAAGCAAAGGAAGGCAAGGTCAGGCGAGATAAGGCAAAGGCACGACAACGCAAGGCTAGGCAATTCAGGGAAGGCAAGCAAAGAGTAACGGAAGGTAAGGAAGGCAAGGAAAAGCAAGGAAAGGCAAGGGTAACGGAAGGAACGGCACGGCAAGGGGGAACAAGTCTAAGGCACGACACCGAACGCTAGGCAATGAACGGCAAGGAAAGGAAAGGGTAACGCATGGGAAAGCACGGTCAGGCGAGGCAAGGCTAAGGCACGACAACGGAAGGCTAGGCAATGCACGGAAGGCAAGCAAAGAGTAACGGAAGGTAAGGAAGGCAAGGGAAAGCAAGGAAAGGCAAGTGTAACGGAAGGAACGGCACGGCAAGGGGAAACAAGGCTAAGGCACGACAACGCACGCTAGGCAATGCAGGGCAAGGCAAGGAAAGGGTAACGCATGGGAAAGCACGGTCAGGCGAGGCAAGGCTAAGGCATGAGAACGCAAGGCTAGGCAATGCACGGAAAGCAAGCAAAGAGTAAAGGAACGCAAGGAAGGCAAGGGAAAGCAAGGGAAGGCAAGGGTAACGGAAGGAACGGCACGGCAAGGGGTAAGAAGGCTAAGGCACGACAACGCAGGGCTAGGCAATGCACGGCAAGGCAAGGAAAGGGTAACGCAGGGGAAGGCACGGTCAGGTGAGGCAAGGATAAGGCACCACAATGCAAGGCTAGGCAATGCACGGCAAGGCAAGTAAAGAGTAACGGAAGGAAAGAAAGGCAAGGCAAAGCCAGGCAAGGCAAGTGTAACAAAATGCACGCCACGGCAAGGGGAATCAAGGCTAAGGCACGACAACGCATGGCTAGGCAATGCACGGCAAGGCAAGGAAAGGGTAACGCATGGGAAAGCACGGTCAGGCGAGGCAAGGCTAAGGCACGACAACGCAAGGCTAGGCAATGCACGGAAAGCAAGCAAAGAGTAACGGAACGCAAGGAAGGCAAGGGAAAGAAAGGGAAGGCAAGTGTAACGGAAGGAACGGCACGGCAAGGGGAAACAAGGCTAAGGCACGACAACGCACGCTAGGCAATGCACGGCAAGGCAAGGAAAGGGTAACGCATGGGAAAGCACGGTCAGGCGAGGTAAGGCTAAGGAAAGCCAACGCAAGGCTAGGCAATGCACGGAAAGCAAGCAAGGAGTAACGGAATGCAAGGAAGGAAAGGGAAAGCAAGGGAAGGCAAGGGTAACGGAAGGAACGGCACGGCAAGGGGTAACAAGGCTAAGGCACGACAACACACGGCTAGCACATGCACGGCAAAGCAAGGAAAGGGTAACGCAAGGCAAAGCACGGTGAGGCTAGGCAAGGTTAATGCACGACAACGCAAGGCTAGGCAATGCACGACAATGCAAGGAAAGCTTAAAGCAAAGGAAGGCACGGTCAGGCGAGATAAGGCTAAGGCACGACAACGCAAGGCTAGGCAATGCACGGAAGGCAAGCAACGAGTAACGGAAGGTAAGGAAGGCAAGGGAAAGCAAGGAAAGGCAATGGTAACGGAAGGAACGGCACGGCAAGAGGAAACAAGGCTAAGGCACGACAACGCACGCTAGGCAATGCACGGCAAGGCAAGGAAAGGGTTACGCATGGGAAAGCACGGTCAGGCGAGGCAAGGCTAAGGCACGACAACCCAAGGCTAGGCAATGCACGGAAGGCAAGCAAAGAGAAACGGAAGGTAAGGAAGGAAAGGGAAAGCAAAGAAAGGCAAGTGTAACGGAAGGAACGGCACGGCAAGGGGAAACAAGGCTAAGGCACGACAAGGCACGGCTAGGCAATGCACGGCATGGCAAGCAAACGGTAACGCAAGCAAAGGCACGGTGAGGCTAGGCAAGGCTAATGCGCGAAAACGCATGGCTAGGCGATGCACGACAATGCAAGGAAAGCTTAAAGCAAAGGAAGGCAAGGTCAGGCGAGATAAGGCAAAGGCACGACAACTCAAGGCTAGGAAATTCAGGGAAGGCAAGCAAAGAGTAACGGAAGGTAAGGAAGGCAAGGAAAAGCAAGGAAAGGCAAGGGTAACGGAAGGAACGGCACGGCAAGGGGGAAGAAGTGTAAGGCACGACACCGAACGCTAGGCAATGAACGGCAAGGCAAGGAAAGGGTAACGCATGGGAAAGCACGGTCAGGCGAGGCAAGGCTAAGGCACGACAACGCAAGGCTAGGCAATGCACGGAAGGCAAGCAAAGAGTAACAGAAGGTAAGGAAGGCAAGGGAAAGCAAGGAAAGGCAAGTGTAACGGAAGGAACGGCACGGCAAGGGGCAACAAGGCTAAGGCACGACAACGCACGCTAGGCAATGCACGGCAAGGCAAGGAAAGGGTAACGCATGGGAAAGCACGGTCAGGCGAGGCAAGCCTAAGGCATGACAACGCAAGGCTAGGCAATGCACGGAAAGCAAGCAAAGAGTAACGGAACGCAAGGAAGGCAAGGGAAAGCAAGGGAAGGCAAGGGAAACGGAAGGAACGGCACGGCAAGGGGTAAGAAGGCTAAGGCACGACAACGCAGGGCTAGGCAATGCACGGCAAGGCAAGGAAAGGGTAACGCAGGGGAAGGCACGGTCAGGTGAGGCAAGGATAAGGCACGACAATGCAAGGCTAGGCAATGCACGGCAAGGCAAGTAAAGAGTAACGGAAGGAAAGGAAGGCAAGGCAAAGCCAGGCAAGGCAAGTGTAACAAAAGGCACGCCACGGCAAGGGGAATCAAGGCTAAGGCACGACAACGCACGGCTAGGCAATGCACGGCAAGGCAAGGAAAGGGTAACGCAAGGCAAGGCACGGTGAGGCTAGGCAAGGCTAATGCACGACAACGCAAGGCTAGGCGATGCACGACAATGCAAGGAAAGCTTAAAGCAAAGGAAGGCAAGGTCAGGCGAGATAAGGCTGAGGCACGACAAAGCAAGGCTAGGAAATTCAGGGAAGGCAAGGAAAGAGTAACGGAAGGTAAGCAAGGCAAGGAAAAGGAAGGAAAGGCCAGGGTAACGGAAGGAACGGCACGGGAAGGGGAAACAAGGCTAAGGCACGGCAACGCAGGCTAGGCAATGCACGGCAAGCAAGGAAAGGGTAACGCATGGGAAAGCACGTTCAGGCGAGGCAAGGCTAAGGCACAACAACGCAAGGCTAGGCAATGCACGGAAGGCAAGCAAAGAGTAACGGAAGGTAAGGAAGGCAAGGGAAAGGAAGGAAAGGCAAGTGTAACGGAAGGAACGGCACGGCAAGGGGAAACAAGGCTAAGGCACGATAACGCAGGGTTAGGCAATGCACGGCAAGGCAAGGAAAGGGTAACGCATGGGAAAGCACGGTCAGGCGATGCAAGGCTAAGGCATGACAACGCAAGGCTAGGCAATGCACGGAAAGCAAGCAAAGAGGAACGGAACGCAAGGAAGGCAAGGGAAAGCAAGGGAAGGCAAGGGTAACGGAAGGAACGCCACGGCAAGGGGAAACAAGCCTAAGGCACGACAAGGCACGGCTAGGCAATGCACGGCAAGGCAAGGAAAGGGTAACGCAAGGCAAGGCACGGTGAGTCTAGGCAAGGCTAATGCACGAAAACGCAAGGCTAGGCGATGCACGACAATGCAAGGAAAGCTTAAAGCAAAGGAAGGCAAGGTCAGGCGAGATAAGGCTAAGGCACGACAACGCAAGGCTAGGAAATTCAGGGAAGGCAAGCAAAGAGTAACGGAAGGTAAGCAAGGCAAGGAAAAGGAAGGAAAGGCCAGGGTAACGGAAGGAACGACACGGCAAGGGGAAACATGGATAAGGCACGGCAACGCAGGCTAGGCAATGCACGGCAAGGCAAGGAAAGGGTAACGCATGGGAAAGCACGGTCAGGCGAGGCAAGGCTAAGGCACGACAACGCAAGGCTAGGAAATTCGGGGAAGGCAAGCAAAGAGTAACGGAAGGGAAGGAAGGCAAGGAAAAGCAAGGAAAGGCAAGGGTAACGGAAGGAACGGCTCGGCAAGGGGGAACAAGTCTAAGGCACGACACCGAATGCTAGGCAATGAACGGCAAGGCAAGGAAAGGGTAACGCATGGGAAAGCACGGTCAGGCGAGGCAAGGCTAAGGCACGACAACGCAAGGCTAGGCAATGCACGGAAAGCAAGCAAAGAGTAACGGAACGCAAGGAAGGCAAGGGAAAGCAAGGGAAGGCAAGTGTAACGGAAGGAACGGCACGGCAAGGGGAAACAAGGCTAAGGCACGACAACGCACGCTAGGCAATGCACGGCAAGGCAAGGAAAGGGTAACGCATGGGAAAGCACGGTCAGGCGAGGTAAGGCTAAGGAAAGCCAACGCAAGGCTAGGCAATGCACGGAAAGCAAGCAAGGAGTAACGGAATGCAAGGAAGGAAAGGGAAAGCAAGGGAAGGCAAGGGTAACGGAAGGAACGGCACGGCAAGGGGTAACAAGGCTAAGGCACGACAACACACGGCTAGCAAATGCACGGCAAAGCAAGGAAAGGGTAACGCAAGGCAAGGCACGGTGAGGCTAGGCAAGGTTAATGCACGACAACGCAAGGCTAGGCAATGCACGACAATGCAAGGAAAGCTTAAAGCAAAGGAAGGCACGGTCAGGCGAGATAAGGCTAAGGCACGACAACGCAAGGCTAGGCAATGCACGGAAGGCAAGCAAAGAGTAACGGAAGGTAAGGAAGGCAAGGGAAAGCAAGGAAAGGAAATGGTAACGGAAGGAACGGCACGGCAAGGGGAAACAAGGCTAAGGCACGACAACGCACGCTAGGCAATGCACGGCAAGGCAAGGAAAGGGTAACGCATGGGAAAGCACGGTCAGGCGAGGCAAGGCTTAGGCACGACAACCCAAGGCTAGGCAATGCACGGAAGGCAAGCAAAGAGAAACGGAAGGTAAGGAAGGAAAGGGAAAGCAAAGAAAGGCAAGTGTAACGGAAGGAACGGCACGGCAAGGGGAAACAAGGCTAAGGCACGACAAGGCACGGCTAGGCAATGCACGGCAAGGCAAGCAAACGGTAACGCAAGCAAAGGCACGGTGAGGCTAGGCAAGGCTAATGCACGAAAACGCATGGCTAGGCGATGCACGACAATGCAAGGAAAGCTTAAAGCAAAGGAAGGCAAGGTCAGGCGAGATAAGGCAAAGGCACGACAACTCAAGGCTAGGAAATTCAGGGAAGGCAAGCAAAGAGTAACGGAAGGTAAGGAAGGCAAGGAAAAGCAAGGAAAGGCAAGGGTAACGGAAGGAACGGCACGGCAAGGGGGAAGAAGTGTAAGGCACGACACCGAACGCTAGGCAATGAACGGCAAGGCAAGGAAAGGGTAACGCATGGGAAAGCACGGTCAGGCGAGGCAAGGCTAAGGCACGACAACGCAAGGCTAGGCAATGCACGGAAGGCAAGCAAAGAGTAACGGAAGGTAAGGAAGGCAAGGGAAAGCAAGGAAAGGCAAGTGTAACGGAAGGAACGGCACGGCAAGGGGCAACAAGGCTAAGGCACGACAACGCACGCTAGGCAATGCACGGCAAGGCAAGGAAAGGGTAACGCATGGGAAAGCACGGTCAGGCGAGGCAAGCCTAAGGCATGACAACGCAAGGCTAGGCAATGCACGGAAAGCAAGCAAAGAGTAACGGAACGCAAGGAAGGCAAGGGAAAGCAAGGGAAGGCAAGGGAAACGGAAGGAACGGCACGGCAAGGGGTAAGAAGGCTAAGGCACGACAACGCAGGGCTAGGCAATGCACGGCAAGGCAAGGAAAGGGTAACGCAGGGGAAGGCACGGTCAGGTGAGGCAAGGATAAGGCACGACAATGCAAGGCTAGGCAATGCACGGAAGGTAAGTAAAGAGTAACGGAAGGCAAGGAAGGCAAGGGAAAGCAAGGCAAGGCAAGTGTAACAAAAGGCACGCCACGGCAAGGGGAATCAAGGCTAAGGCACGACAACGCACGGCTAGGCAATGCACGGCAAGGCAAGGAAAGGGTAACGCAAGGCAAGGCACGGTGAGGCTAGGCAAGGCTAATGCACGACAACGCAAGGCTAGGCGATGCACGACAATGCAAGGAAAGCTTAAAGCAAAGGAAGGCAAGGTCAGGCGAGATAAGGCTGAGGCACGACAACGCAAGGCTAGGAAATTCAGGGAAGGAAAGTAAAGAGTAACGGAAGGTAAGCAAGGCAAGGAAAAGGAAGGAAAGGCCAGGGTAACGGAAGGAACGGCACGGGAAGGGGAAACAAGGCTAAGGCACGGCAACGCAGGCTAGGCAATGCACGGCAAGGCAAGGAAAGGGTAACGCATGGGAAAGCACGTTCAGGCGAGGCAAGGCTAAGGCACAACAACGCAAGGCTAGGCAATGCACGGAAGGCAAGCAAAGAGTAACGGAAGGTAAGGAAGGCAAGGGAAAGGAAGGAAAGGCAAGTGTAACGGAAGGAACGGCACGGCAAGGGGAAACAAGGCTAAGGCACGACAACGCACGGCTAGGCAATGCACGGCAAGGCAAGGAAAGGGTAACGCATGGGAAAGCACGGTCAGGCGATGCAAGGCTAAGGCATGACAACGCAAGGCTAGGCAATGCACGGAAAGCAAGCAAAGAGTAACGGAACGCAAGGAAGGCAAGGGAAAGCAAGGGAAGGCAAGGGTAACGGAAGGAACGCCACGGCAAGGGGTAACAAGGCTAAGGCACGGCAACGCAGGGTTAGGCAATGCACGGCAAGGCAAGGAAAGGGTAACGCAGGGGAAGGCACGGTCAGGTGAGGCAAGGATAAGGCACGACAATGCAAGGCTAGGCAATGCACGGCAAGGCAAGGAAAGAGTAACGCAAGGCAAGGCACGGTGAGGCTAGGCAAGGCTAAGGCACGGCAACGCAAGGCTAGGCAATGCACGACAATGCAAGGAAAGCTTAAAGCAAAGGAAGGCACGGTCAGGCGAGACAAGGCTAAGGCACGACAACGCAAGGCTAGGCAATGCACGGAAAGCAAGCAAAGAGTAACGGAACGCAAGGAAGGCAAGGGAAAGCAAGGGAAGGCAAGGGTAACGGAAGGAACGGCACGGCAAGGGGTAACAAGGCTAAGGCACGACAACGCAGGGCTAGGCAATGCACGGCAAGGCAAGGAAAGAGTAACGGAAGGAAAGGAAGGCAAGGCAAAGCCAGGCAAGGCAAGTGTAACAAAAGGCACGCAACGGCAAGGGGAAACAAGGCTAAGGCACGACAACACACGGCTAAGAAATGCACGGCAAGGCAAGGAAAGGGTAACGCAAGGCAAGGCACGGTGAGGCTAGGCAAGGCTAATGCACGACAACGCAAGGCTAGGCAATGCACGACAATGCAAGTAAAGCTTAAAGCAAAGGAAGGCACGGTCAGGCGAGATAAGGCTAAGGCACGACAACGCAAGGCCAGGCAATGCACGGAAGGCAAGCAAAGAGTAACGGAAGGTAAGGAAGGCAAGGGAAAGCAAAGAAAGGCAAGTGTAACGGAAGGAACGGCACGGCAAGGGGAAACAAGGCTAAGGCACGACAACGCACGCTAGGCAATGCACGGCAAGGCAAGGAAAGGGTAACGCATGGGAAAGCACGGTCAGGCGAGGCAAGGCTAAGGAAAGCCAACGCAAGGCTAGGCAATGCACGGAAAGCAAGCAAGGAGTAACGGAATGCAAGGAAGGAAAGGGAAAGCAAGGGAAGGCAAGGGTAACGGAAGGAACGGCACGGCAAGGGGAAACAAGGCTAAGGCACGACAAGGCACGGCTAGGCAATGCACGGCAAGGCAAGCAAAGGGTAACGCAAGAAAAGGAACGGTGAGGCTAGGCAAGGCTAATGCACGAAAACGCAAGGCTAGGCGATGCACGACAATGCAAGGAAAGCTTAAAGCAAAGGAAGGCAAGGTCAGGCGAGATAAGGCTAAGGCACGACAACGCAAGGCTAGGAAATTCAGGGAAGGCAAGCAAAGAGTAACGGAAGGTAAGCAAGGCAAGGAAAAGGAAGGAAAGGCCAGGGTAACGGAAGGAACGACACGGCAAGGGGAAACAAGGCTAAGGCACGGCAACGCAGGCTAGGCAATGCACGGCAAGGCAAGGAAAGGGTAACGCATGGGAAAGCACGGTCAGGCGAGGCAAGGCTAAGGCACGACAACGCAAGGCTAGGAAATTCGGGGAAGGCAAGCAAAGAGTAACGGAAGGGAAGGAAGGCAAGGAAAAGCAAGGAAAGGCAAGGGTAACGGAAGGAACGGCACGGCAAGGGGGAACAAGTCTAAGGCACGACACCGAATGCTAGGCAATGAACGGCAAGGCAAGGAAAGGGTAACGCATGGGAAAGCACGGTCAGGCGAGGCAAGGCTAAGGCACGACAACGCAAGGCTAGGCAATGCACGGAAAGCAAGCAAAGAGTAACGGAACGCAAGGAAGGCAAGGGAAAGCAAGGGAAGGCAAGTGTAACGGAAGGAACGGCACGGCAAGGGGAAACAAGGCTAAGGCACGACAACGCACGCTAGGCAATGCACGGCAAGGCAAGGAAAGGGTAACGCATGGGAAAGCACGGTCAGGCGAGGTAAGGCTAAGGAAAGCCAACGCAAGGCTAGGCAATGCACGGAAAGCAAGCAAGGAGTAACGGAATGCAAGGAAGGAAAGGGAAAGCAAGGGAAGGCAAGGGTAACGGAAGGAACGGCACGGCAAGGGGTAACAAGGCTAAGGCACGACAACACACGGCTAGCAAATGCACGGCAAAGCAAGGAAAGGGTAACGCAAGGCAAGGCACGGTGAGGCTAGGCAAGGTTAATGCACGACAACGCAAGGCTAGGCAATGCACGACAATGCAAGGAAAGCTTAAAGCAAAGGAAGGCACGGTCAGGCGAGATAAGGCTAAGGCACGACAACGCAAGGCTAGGCAATGCACGGAAGGCAAGCAAAGAGTAACGGAAGGTAAGGAAGGCAAGGGAAAGCAAGGAAAGGCAATGGTAACGGAAGGAACGGCACGGCAAGAGGAAACAAGGCTAAGGCACGACAACGCACGCTAGGCAATGCACGGCAAGGCAAGGAAAGGGTAACGCATGGGAAAGCACGGTCAGGCGAGGCAAGGCTAAGGCACGACAACCCAAGGCTAGGCAATGCACGGAAGGCAAGCAAAGAGAAACGGAAGGTAAGGAAGGAAAGGGAAAGCAAAGAAAGGCAAGTGTAACGGAAGGAACGGCACGGCAAGGGGAAACAAGGCTAAGGCACGACAAGGCACGGCTAGGCAATGCACGGCAAGGCAAGCAAACGGTAACGCAAGCAAAGGCACGGTGAGGCTAGGCAAGGCTAATGCACGAAAACGCATGGCTAGGCGATGCACGACAATGCAAGGAAAGCTTAAAGCAAAGGAAGGCAAGGTCAGGCGAGATAAGGCAAAGGCACGACAACTCAAGGCTAGGAAATTCAGGGAAGGCAAGCAAAGAGTAACGGAAGGTAAGGAAGGCAAGGAAAAGCAAGGAAAGGCAAGGGTAACGGAAGGAACGGCACGGCAAGGGGGAAGAAGTGTAAGGCACGACACCGAACGCTAGGCAATGAACGGCAAGGCAAGGAAAGGGTAACGCATGGGAAAGCACGGTCAGGCGAGGCAAGGCTAAGGCACGACAACGCAAGGCTAGGCAATGCACGGAAGGCAAGCAAAGAGTAACAGAAGGTAAGGAAGGCAAGGGAAAGCAAGGAAAGGCAAGTGTAACGGAAGGAACGGCACGGCAAGGGGCAACAAGGCTAAGGCACGACAACGCACGCTAGGCAATGCACGGCAAGGCAAGGAAAGGGTAACGCATGGGAAAGCACGGTCAGGCGAGGCAAGCCTAAGGCATGACAACGCAAGGCTAGGCAATGCACGGCAAGGCAAGTAAAGAGTAACGGAAGGAAAGGAAGGCAAGGCAAAGCCAGGCAAGGCAAGTGTAACAAAAGGCACGCCACGGCAAGGGGAATCAAGGCTAAGGCACGACAACGCACGGCTAGGCAATGCACGGCAAGGCAAGGAAAGGGTAACGCAAGGCAAGGCACGGTGAGGCTAGGCAAGGCTAATGCACGACAACGCAAGGCTAGGCAATGCACGACAATGCAAGGAAAGCTTAAAGCAAAGGAAGGCAAGGTCAGGCGAGATAAGGCTGAGGCACGACAACGCAAGGCTAGGAAATTCAGGGAAGGCAAGTAAAGAGTAACGGAAGGTAAGCAAGGCAAGGAAAAGGAAGGAAAGGCCAGGGTAACGGAAGGAACGGCACGGGAAGGGGAAACAAGGCTAAGGCACGGCAACGCAGGCTAGGCAATGCACGGCAAGGCAAGGAAAGGGTAACGCATGGGAAAGCACCTTCAGGCGAGGCAAGGCTAAGGCACAACAACGCAAGGCTAGGCAATGCACGGAAGGCAAGCAAAGAGTAACGGAAGGTAAGGAAGGCAAGGGAAAGGAAGGAAAGGCAAGTGTAACGGAAGGAACGGCACGGCAAGGGGAAACAAGGCTAAGGCACGACAACGCACGGCTAGGCAATGCACGGCAATGCAAGGAAAGGGTAACGCATGGGAAAGCACGGTCAGGCGATGCAAGGCTAAGGCATGACAACGCAAGGCTAGGCAATGCACGGAAAGCAAGCAAAGAGTAACGGAAGGCAAGGAAGGCAAGGGAAAGCAAGGGAAGGCAAGGGTAACGGAAGGAACGTCACGGCAAGGGGTAACAAGGCTAAGGCACGGCAACGCAGGGTTAGGCAATGCACGGCAAGGCAAGGAAAGGGTAACGCAGGGGAAGGCACGGTCAGGTGAGGCAAGGATAAGGCACGACAATGCAAGGCTAGGCAATGCACGGCAAGGCAAGGAAAGAGTAACGCAAGGCAAGGCACGGTGAGGCTAGGCAAGGCTAATGCACGACAACGCAAGGCTAGGCGATGCACGACAATGCAAGGAAAGCTTAAAGCAAAGGAAGGCACGGTCAGGCGAGATAATGCTAAGGCACGACAACGCAAGGCTAGGCAATTCAGGGAAGGCAAGCAAAGAGTAACGGAAGGTAAGCAAGGCAAGGAAAAGGAAGGAAAGTCCAGGGTAACGGAAGAAACGGCACGGCAAGGGGAAACAAGTCTAAGGCACGACACCGAACGCTAGGCAATGAACGGCAAGGCAAGGAAAGGGTAACGCATTTGAAAGCACGGTCAGGCGAGGCAACGCTAAGGCACGACAACGCAAGGCTAGGCAATGCACGGAAGGCAAGCAAAGAGTAACGGAAGGTAAGGAAGGCAAGGGAAAGCAAAGAAAGGCAAGTGTAACGGAAGGAACTGCACGGCAAGGGGAAACAAGGCTAAGGCACGACAACGCACGGCTAGGCAATGCACGGCAAGGCAAGCAAAGGGTAACGCAAGGCAATGCACGGTGAGGCTAGACAAGGCTAATGCACGAAAACGCAAGGCTAGGCAATGCACGACAATGCAAGGAAAGCTTAAAGCAAAGGAAGGCAAGGTCAGGCGAGATAAGGCAAAGGCACGACAACGCAAGGCTAGGCAATTCAGGGAAGGCAAGCAAAGAGTAACGGAAGGTAAGGAAGGCAAGGAAAAGCAAGGAAAGGCAAGGGTAACGGAAGGAACGGCACGGCAAGGGGGAACAAGTCTAAGGCACGACACCGAACGCTAGGCAATGAACGGCAAGGAAAGGAAAGGGTAACGCATGGGAAAGCACGGTCAGGCGAGGCAAGGCTAAGGCACGACAACGGAAGGCTAGGCAATGCACGGAAGGCAAGCAAAGAGTAACGGAAGGTAAGGAAGGCAAGGGAAAGCAAGGAAAGGCAAGTGTAACGGAAGGAACGGCACGGCAAGGGGAAACAAGGCTAAGGCACGACAACGCACGCTAGGCAATGCAGGGCAAGGCAAGGAAAGGGTAACGCATGGGAAAGCACGGTCAGGCGAGGCAAGGCTAAGGCATGAGAACGCAAGGCTAGGCAATGCACGGAAAGCAAGCAAAGAGTAAAGGAACGCAAGGAAGGCAAGGGAAAGCAAGGGAAGGCAAGGGTAACGGAAGGAACGGCACGGCAAGGGGTAAGAAGGCTAAGGCACGACAACGCAGGGCTAGGCAATGCACGGCAAGGCAAGGAAAGGGTAACGCAGGGGAAGGCACGGTCAGGTGAGGCAAGGATAAGGCACCACAATGCAAGGCTAGGCAATGCACGGCAAGGCAAGTAAAGAGTAACGGAATGAAAGAAAGGCAAGGCAAAGCCAGGCAAGGCAAGTGTAACAAAATGCACGCCACGGCAAGGGGAATCAAGGCTAAGGCACGACAACGCATGGCTAGGCAATGCACGGCAAGGCAAGGAAAGGGTAACGCATGGGAAAGCACGGTCAGGCGAGGCAAGGCTAAGGCACGACAACGCAAGGCTAGGCAATGCACGGAAAGCAAGCAAAGAGTAACGGAACGCAAGGAAGGCAAGGGAAAGAAAGGGAAGGCAAGTGTAACGGAAGGAACGGCACGGCAAGGGGAAACAAGGCTAAGGCACGACAACGCACGCTAGGCAATGCACGGCAAGGCAAGGAAAGGGTAACGCATGGGAAAGCACGGTCAGGCGAGGTAAGGCTAAGGAAAGCCAACGCAAGGCTAGGCAATGCACGGAAAGCAAGCAAGGAGTAACGGAATGCAAGGAAGGAAAGGGAAAGCAAGGGAAGGCAAGGGTAACGGAAGGAACGGCACGGCAAGGGGTAACAAGGCTAAGGCACGACAACACACGGCTAGCAAATGCACGGCAAAGCAAGGAAAGGGTAACGCAAGGCAAGGCACGGTGAGGCTAGGCAAGGTTAATGCACGACAACGCAAGGCTAGGCAATGCACGACAATGCAAGGAAAGCTTAAAGCAAAGGAAGGCACGGTCAGGCGAGATAAGGCTAAGGCACGACAACGCAAGGCTAGGCAATGCACGGAAGGCAAGCAAAGAGTAACGGAAGGTAAGGAAGGCAAGGGAAAGCAAGGAAAGGCAATGGTAACGGAAGGAACGGCACGGCAAGAGGAAACAAGGCTAAGGCACGACAACGCACGCTAGGCAATGCACGGCAAGGCAAGGAAAGGGTAACGCATGGGAAAGCACGGTCAGGCGAGGCAAGGCTTAGGCACGACAACCCAAGGCTAGGCAATGCACGGAAGGCAAGCAAAGAGAATCGGAAGGTAAGGAAGGAAAGGGAAAGCAAAGAAAGGCAAGTGTAACGGAAGGAACGGCACGGCAAGGGGAAACAAGGCTAAGGCACGACAAGGCACGGCTAGGCAATGCACGGCAAGGCAAGCAAACGGTAACGCAAGCAAAGGCACGGTGAGGCTAGGCAAGGCTAATGCACGAAAACGCATGGCTAGGCGATGCACGACAATGCAAGGAAAGCTTAAAGCAAAGGAAGGCAAGGTCAGGCGAGATAAGGCAAAGGCACGACAACTCAAGGCTAGGAAATTCAGGGAAGGCAAGCAAAGAGTAACGGAAGGTAAGGAAGGCAAGGAAAAGCAAGGAAAGGCAAGGGTAACGGAAGGAACGGCACGGCAAGGGGGAAGAAGTGTAAGGCACGACACCGAACGCTAGGCAATGAACGGCAAGGCAAGGAAAGGGTAACGCATGGGAAAGCACGGTCAGGCGAGGCAAGGCTAAGGCACGACAACGCAAGGCTAGGCAATGCACGGAAGGCAAGCAAAGAGTAACGGAAGGTAAGGAAGGCAAGGGAAAGCAAGGAAAGGCAAGTGTAACGGAAGGAACGGCACGGCAAGGGGCAACAAGGCTAAGGCACGACAACGCACGCTAGGCAATGCACGGCAAGGCAAGGAAAGGGTAACGCATGGGAAAGCACGGTCAGGCGAGGCAAGCCTAAGGCATGACAACGCAAGGCTAGGCAATGCACGGAAAGCAAGCAAAGAGTAACGGAACGCAAGGAAGGCAAGGGAAAGCAAGGGAAGGCAAGGGAAACGGAAGGAACGGCACGGCAAGGGGTAAGAAGGCTAAGGCACGACAACGCAGGGCTAGGCAATGCACGGCAAGGCAAGGAAAGGGTAACGCAGGGGAAGGCACGGTCAGGTGAGGCAAGGATAAGGCACGACAATGCAAGGCTAGGCAATGCACGGCAAGGCAAGTAAAGAGTAACGGAAGGAAAGGAAGGCAAGGCAAAGCCAGGCAAGGCAAGTGTAACAAAAGGCACGCCACGGCAAGGGGAATCAAGGCTAAGGCACGACAACGCACGGCTAGGCAATGCACGGCAAGGCAAGGAAAGGGTAACGCAAGGCAAGGCACGGTGAGGCTAGGCAAGGCTAATGCACGACAACGCAAGGCTAGGCGATGCACGACAATGCAAGGAAAGCTTAAAGCAAAGGAAGGCAAGGTCAGGCGAGATAAGGCTGAGGCACGACAACGCAAGGCTAGGAAATTCAGGGAAGGAAAGTAAAGAGTAACGGAAGGTAAGCAAGGCAAGGAAAAGGAAGGAAAGGCCAGGGTAACGGAAGGAACGGCACGGGAAGGGGAAACAAGGCTAAGGCACGGCAACGCAGGCTAGGCAATGCACGGCAAGGCAAGGAAAGGGTAACGCATGGGAAAGCACGTTCAGGCGAGGCAAGGCTAAGGCACAACAACGCAAGGCTAGGCAATGCACGGAAGGCAAGCAAAGAGTAACGGAAGGTAAGGAAGGCAAGGGAAAGGAAGGAAAGGCAAGTGTAACGGAAGGAACGGCACGGCAAGGGGAAACAAGGCTAAGGCACGACAACGCACGGCTAGGCAATGCACGGCAAGGCAAGGAAAGGGTAACGCATGGGAAAGCACGGTCAGGCGATGCAAGGATAAGGCATGACAACGCAAGGCTAGGCAATGCACGGAAAGCAAGCAAAGAGTAACGGAACGCAAGGAAGGCAAGGGAAAGCAAGGGAAGGCAAGGGTAACGGAAGGAACGCCACGGCAAGGGGTAACAAGGCTAAGGCACGGCAACGCAGGGTTAGGCAATGCACGGCAAGGCAAGGAAAGGGTAACGCAGGGGAAGGCACGGTCAGGTGAGGCAAGGATAAGGCACGACAATGCAAGGCTAGGCAATGCACGGCAAGGCAAGGAAAGAGTAACGCAAGGCAAGGCACGGTGAGGCTAGGCAAGGCTAATGCACGACAACGCAAGGCTAGGCAATGCACGACAATGCAAGTAAAGCTTAAAGCAAAGGAAGGCACGGTCAGGCGAGATAAGGCTAAGGCACGACAACGCAAGGCTAGGCAATGCACGGAAAGCAAGCAAAGAGTAACGGAACGCAAGGAAGGCAAGGGAAAGCAAGGGAAGGCAAGGGTAACGGAAGGAACGGCACGGCAAGGGGTAACAAGGCTAAGGCACGACAACGCAGGGCTAGGCAATGCACGGCAAGGCAAGGAAAGAGTAACGGAAGGAAAGGAAGGCAAGGCAAAGCCAGGCAAGGCAAGTGTAACAAAAGGCACGCAACGGCAAGGGGAAACAAGGCTAAGGCACGACAACACACGGCTAAGAAATGCACGGCAAGGCAAGGAAAGGGTAACGCAAGGCAAGGCACGGTGAGGCTAGGCAAGGCTAATGCACGACAACGCAAGGCTAGGCAATGCACGACAATGCAAGTAAAGCTTAAAGCAAAGGAAGGCACGGTCAGGCGAGATAAGGCTAAGGCACGACAACGCAAGGCTAGGCAATGCACGGAAGGCAAGCAAAGAGTAACGGAAGGTAAGGAAGGCAAGGGAAAGCAAAGAAAGGCAAGTGTAACGGAAGGAACGGCACGGCAAGGGGAAACAAGGCTAAGGCACTACAACGCACGCTAGGCAATGCACGGCAAGGCAAGGAAAGGGTAACGCATGGGAAAGCACGGTCAGGCGAGGCAAGGCTAAGGAAAGCCAACGCAAGGCTAGGCAATGCACGGAAAGCAAGCAAGGAGTAACGGAATGCAAGGAAGGAAAGGGAAAGCAAGGGAAGGCAAGGGTAACGGAAGGAACGGCACGGCAAGGGGAAACAAGGCTAAGGCACGACAAGGCACGGCTAGGCAATGCACGGCAAGGCAAGCAAAGGGTAACGCAAGAAAAGGAACGGTGAGGCTAGGCAAGGCTAATGCACGAAAACGCAAGGCTAGGCGATGCACGACAATGCAAGGAAAGCTTAAAGCAAAGGAAGGCAAGGTCAGGCGAGATAAGGCTAAGGCACGACAACGCAAGGCTAGGAAATTCAGGGAAGGCAAGCAAAGAGTAACGGAAGGTAAGCAAGGCAAGGAAAAGGAAGGAAAGGCCAGGGTAACGGAAGGAACGACACGGCAAGGGGAAACAAGGCTAAGGCACGGCAACGCAGGCTAGGCAATGCACGGCAAGGCAAGGAAAGGGTAACGCATGGGAAAGCACGGTCAGGCGAGGCAAGGCTAAGGCACGACAACGCAAGGCTAGGAAATTCGGGGAAGGCAAGCAAAGAGTAACGGAAGGGAAGGAAGGCAAGGAAAAGCAAGGAAAGGCAAGGGTAACGGAAGGAACGGCACGGCAAGGGGGAACAAGTCTAAGGCACGACACCGAATGCTAGGCAATGAACGGCAAGGCAAGGAAAGGGTAACGCATGGGAAAGCACGGTCAGGCGAGGCAAGGCTAAGGCACGACAACGCAAGGCTAGGCAATGCACGGAAAGCAAGCAAAGAGTAACGGAACGCAAGGAAGGCAAGGGAAAGCAAGGGAAGGCAAGTGTAACGGAAGGAACGGCACGGCAAGGGGAAACAAGGCTAAGGCACGACAACGCACGCTAGGCAATGCACGGCAAGGCAAGGAAAGGGTAACGCATGGGAAAACACGGTCAGGCGAGGCAAGGCTAAGGCACGACAACGAAAGGCTAGGCAATGCACGGAAAGCAAGCAAGGAGTAACGGAATGCAAGGAAGGAAAGGGAAAGCAAGGGAAGGCAAGGGTAACGGAAGGAACGGCACGGCAAGGGGTAACAAGGCTAAGGCACGACAACACACGGCTAGCAAATGCACGGCAAAGCAAGGAAAGGGTAACGCAAGGCAAGGCACGGTGAGGCTAGGCAAGGTTAATGCACGACAACGCAAGGCTAGGCAATGCACGACAATGCAAGGAAAGCTTAAAGCAAAGGAAGGCACGGTCAGGCGAGATAAGGCTAAGGCACGACAACGCAAGGCTAGGCAATGCACGGAAGGCAAGCAAAGAGTAACGGAAGGTAAGGAAGGCAAGGGAAAGCAAGGAAAGGCAATGGTAACGGAAGGAACGGCACGGCAAGAGGAAACAAGGCTAAGGCACGACAACGCACGCTAGGCAATGCACGGCAAGGCAAGGAAAGGGTAACGCATGGGAAAGCACGGTCAGGCGAGGCAAGGCTAAGGCACGACAACCCAAGGCTAGGCAATGCACGGAAGGCAAGCAAAGAGAAACGGAAGGTAAGGAAGGAAAGGGAAAGCAAAGAAAGGCAAGTGTAACGGAAGGAACGGCACGGCAAGGGGAAACAAGGCTAAGGGACGACAACGCACGGCTAGGCAATGCACGGCAAGGCAAGCAAACGGTAACGCAAGCAAAGGCACGGTGAGGCTAGGCAAGGCTAATGCCCGAAAACGCATGGCTAGGCGATGCACGACAATGCAAGGAAAGCTTAAAGCAAAGGAAGGCAAGGTCAGGCGAGATAAGGCAAAGGCACGACAACTCAAGGCTAGGAAATTCAGGGAAGGCAAGCAAAGAGTAACGGAAGGTAAGGAAGGCAAGGAAAAGCAAGGAAAGGCAAGGGTAACGGAAGGAACGGCACGGCAAGGGGGAAGAAGTGTAAGGCACGACACCGAACGCTAGGCAATGAACGGCAAGGCAAGGAAAGGGTAACGCATGGGAAAGCACGGTCAGGCGAGGCAAGGCTAAGGCACGACAACGCAAGGCTAGGCAATGCACGGAAGGCAAGCAAAGAGTAACAGAAGGTAAGGAAGGCAAGGGAAAGCAAGGAAAGGCAAGTGTAACGGAAGGAACGGCACGGCAAGGGGCAACAAGGCTAAGGCACGACAACGCACGCTAGGCAATGCACGGCAAGGCAAGGAAAGGGTAACGCATGGGAAAGCACGGTCAGGCGAGGCAAGCCTAAGGCATGACAACGCAAGGCTAGGCAATGCACGGAAAGCAAGCAAAGAGTAACGGAACGCAAGGAAGGCAAGGGAAAGCAAGGGAAGGCAAGGGAAACGGAAGGAACGGCACGGCAAGGGGTAAGAAGGCTAAGGCACGACAACGCAGGGCTAGGCAATGCACGGCAAGGCAAGGAAAGGGTAACGCAGGGGAAGGCACGGTCAGGTGAGGCAAGGATAAGGCACGACAATGGAAGGCTAGGCAATGCACGGCAAGGCAAGTAAAGAGTAACGGAAGGAAAGGAAGGCAAGGCAAAGCCAGGCAAGGCAAGTGTAACAAAAGGCACGCCACGGCAAGGGGAATCAAGGCTAAGGCACGACAACGCACGGCTAGGCAATGCACGGCAAGGCAAGGAAAGGGTAACGGAAGGCAAGGCACGGTGAGGCTAGGCAAGGCTAATGCACGACAACGCAAGGCTAGGCGATGCACGACAATGCAAGGAAAGCTTAAAGCAAAGGAAGGCAAGGTCAGGCGAGATAAGGCTGAGGCACGACAACGCAAGGCTAGGAAATTCAGGGAAGGCAAGTAAAGAGTAACGGAAGGTAAGCAAGGCAAGGAAAAGGAAGGAAAGGCCAGGGTAACGGAAGGAACGGCACGGGAAGGGGAAACAAGGCTAAGGCACGGCAACGCAGGCTAGGCAATGCACGGCAAGGCAAGGAAAGGGTAACGCATGGGAAAGCACCTTCAGGCGAGGCAAGGCTAAGGCACAACAACGCAAGGCTAGGCAATGCACGGAAGGCAAGCAAAGAGTAACGGAAGGTAAGGAAGGCAAGGGAAAGGAAGGAAAGGCAAGTGTAACGGAAGGAACGGCACGGCAAGGGGAAACAAGGCTAAGGCACGACAACGCACGGCTAGGCAATGCACGGCAATGCAAGGAAAGGGTAACGCAAGGCAAGGCACGGTGAGGCTAGGCAAGGTTAATGCACGACAACGCAAGGCTAGGCAATGCACGGAAAGCAAGCAAAGAGTAACGGAAGGCAAGGAAGGCAAGGGAAAGCAAGGGAAGGCAAGGGTAACGGAAGGAACGGCACGGCAAGGGGTAACAAGGCTAAGGCACGGCAACGCAGGGTTAGGCAATGCACGGCAAGGCAAGGAAAGGGTAACGCAGGGGAAGGCACGGTCAGGTGAGGCAAGGATAAGGCACGACAATGCAAGGCTAGGCAATGCACGGCAAGGCAAGGAAAGAGTAACGCAAGGCAAGGCACGGTGAGGCTAGGCAAGGCTAATGCACGACAACGCAAGGCTAGGCGATGCACGACAATGCAAGGAAAGCTTAAAGCAAAGGAAGGCACGGTCAGGCGAGATAATACTAAGGCACGACAACGCAAGGCTAGGCAATTCAGGGAAGGCAAGCAAAGAGTAACGGAAGGTAAGCAAGGCAAGGAAAAGGAAGGAAAGTCCAGGGTAACGGAAGGAACGGCACGGCAAGGGGAAACAAGTCTAAGGCACGACACCGAACGCTAGGCAATGAACGGCAAGGCAAGGAAAGGGTAACGCATTTGAAAGCACGGTCAGGCGAGGCAACGCTAAGGCACGACAACGCAAGGCTAGGCAATGCACGGAAGGCAAGCAAAGAGTAACGGAAGGTAAGGAAGGCAAGGGAAAGCAAAGAAAGGCAAGTGTAACGGAAGGAACTGCACGGCAAGGGGAAACAAGGCTAAGGCACGACAACGCACGGCTAGGCAATGCACGGCAAGGCAAGCAAAGGGTAACGCAAGGCAATGCACGGTGAGGCTAGACAAGGCTAATGCACGAAAACGCAAGGCTAGGCAATGCACGACAATGCAAGGAAAGCTTAAAGCAAAGGAAGGCAAGGTCAGGCGAGATAAGGCAAAGGCACGACAACGCAAGGCTAGGCAATTCAGGGAAGGCAAGCAAAGAGTAACGGAAGGTAAGGAAGGCAAGGAAAAGCAAGGAAAGGCAAGGGTAACGGAAGGAACGGCACGGCAAGGGGGAACAAGTCTAAGGCACGACACCGAACGCTAGGCAATGAACGGCAAGGAAAGGAAAGGGTAACGCATGGGAAAGCACGGTCAGGCGAGGCAAGGCTAAGGCACGACAACGGAAGGCTAGGCAATGCACGGAAGGCAAGCAAAGAGTAACGGAAGGTAAGGAAGGCAAGGGAAAGCAAGGAAAGGCAAGTGTAACGGAAGGAACGGCACGGCAAGGGGAAACAAGGCTAAGGCACGACAACGCACGCTAGGCAATGCAGGGCAAGGCAAGGAAAGGGTAACGCATGGGAAAGCACGGTCAGGCGAGGCAAGGCTAAGGCATGAGAACGCAAGGCTAGGCAATGCACGGAAAGCAAGCAAAGAGTAAAGGAACGCAAGGAAGGCAAGGGAAAGCAAGGGAAGGCAAGGGTAACGGAAGGAACGGCACGGCAAGGGGTAAGAAGGCTAAGGCACGACAACGCAGGGCTAGGCAATGCACGGCAAGGCAAGGAAAGGGTAACGCAGGGGAAGGCACGGTCAGGTGAGGCAAGGATAAGGCACCACAATGCAAGGCTAGGCAATGCACGGCAAGGCAAGTAAAGAGTAACGGAAGGAAAGAAAGGCAAGGCAAAGCCAGGCAAGGCAAGTGTAAGAAAATGCACGCCACGGCAAGGGGAATCAAGGCTAAGGCACGACAACGCATGGCTAGGCAATGCACGGCAAGGCAAGGAAAGGGTAACGCATGGGAAAGCACGGTCAGGCGAGGCAAGGCTAAGGCACGACAACGCAAGGCTAGGCAATGCACGGAAAGCAAGCAAAGAGTAACGGAACGCAAGGAAGGCAAGGGAAAGAAAGGGAAGGCAAGTGTAACGGAAGGAACGGCACGGCAAGGGGAAACAAGGCTAAGGCACGACAACGCACGCTAGGCAATGCACGGCAAGGCAAGGAAAGGGTAACGCATGGGAAAGCACGGTCAGGCGAGGTAAGGCTAAGGAAAGCCAACGCAAGGCTAGGCAATGCACGGAAAGCAAGCAAGGAGTAACGGAATGCAAGGAAGGAAAGGGAAAGCAAGGGAAGGCAAGGGTAACGAAAGGAACGGCACGGCAAGGGGTAACAAGGCTAAGGCACGACAACACACGGCTAGGAAATGCACGGCAAGGCAAGGAAAGGGTAACGCAAGGCAAGGCACGGTGAGGCTAGGCAAGGTTAATGCACGACAACGCAAGGCTAGGCAATGCACGACAATGCAAGGAAAGCTTAAAGCAAAGGAAGGCACGGTCAGGCGAGATAAGGCTAAGGCACGACAACGCAAGGCTAGGCAATGCACGGAAGGCAAGCAAAGAGTAACGGAAGGTAAGGAAGGCAAGGGAAAGCAAGGAAAGGCAAGTGTAACGGAAGGAACGGCACGGCAAGAGGAAACAAGGCTAAGGCACGACAACGCACGCTAGGCAATGCACGGCAAGGCAAGGAAAGGGTAACGCATGGGAAAGCACGGTCAGGCGAGGCAAGGCTAAGGCACGACAACCCAAGGCTAGGCAATGCACGGAAGGCAAGCAAAGAGAAACGGAAGGTAAGGAAGGAAAGGGAAAGCAAGGAAAGGCAAGTGTAACGGAAGGAACGGCACGGCAAGGGGAAACAAGGCTAAGGGACGACAACGCACGGCTAGGCAATGCACGGCAAGGCAAGCAAACGGTAACGCAAGCAAAGGCACGGTGAGGCTAGGCAAGTCTAATGCACGAAAACGCATGGCTAGGCGATGCACGACAATGCAAGGAAAGCTTAAAGCAAAGGAAGGCACGGTCAGGCGAGATAAGGCTAAGGCACGACAACTCAAGGCTAGGAAATTCAGGGAAGGCAAGCAAAGAGTAACGGAAGGTAAGGAAGGCAAGGAAAAGCAAGGAAAGGCAAGGGTAACGGAAGGAACGGCACGGCAAGGGGGAAGAAGTGTAAGGCACGACACCGAACGCTAGGCAATGAACGGCAAGGCAAGGAAAGGGTAACGCATGGGAAAGCACGGTCAGGCGAGGCAAGGCTAAGGCACGACAACGCAAGGCTAGGCAATGCACGGAAGGCAAGCAAAGAGTAACAGAAGGTAAGGAAGGCAAGGGAAAGCAAGGAAAGGCAAGTGTAACGGAAGGAACGGCACGGCAAGGGGCAACAAGGCTAAGGCACGACAACGCACGCTAGGCAATGCACGGCAAGGCAAGGAAAGGGTAACGCATGGGAAAGCACGGTCAGGCGAGGCAAGCCTAAGGCATGACAACGCAAGGCTAGGCAATGCACGGAAAGCAAGCAAAGAGTAACGGAACGCAAGGAAGGCAAGGGAAAGCAAGGGAAGGCAAGGGAAACGGAAGGAACGGCACGGCAAGGGGTAAGAAGGCTAAGGCACGACAACGCAGGGCTAGGCAATGCACGGCAAGGCAAGGAAAGGGTAACGCAGGGGAAGGCACGGTCAGGTGAGGCAAGGATAAGGCACGACAATGCAAGGCTAGGCAATGCACGGCAAGGCAAGTAAAGAGTAACGGAAGGAAAGGAAGGCAAGGCAAAGCCAGGCAAGGCAAGTGTAACAAAAGGCACGCCACGGCAAGGGGAATCAAGGCTAAGGCACGACAACGCACGGCTAGGCAATGCACGGCAAGGCAAGGAAAGGGTAACGCAAGGCAAGGCACGGTGAGGCTAGGCAAGGCTAATGCACGACAACGCAAGGCTAGGCGATGCACGACAATGCAAGGAAAGCTTAAAGCAAAGGAAGGCAAGGTCAGGCGAGATAAGGCTGAGGCACGACAACGCAAGGCTAGGAAATTCAGGGAAGGCAAGTAAAGAGTAACGGAAGGTAAGCAAGGCAAGGAAAAGCAAGGAAAGGCAAGGGTAACGGAAGGAACGGCACGGGAAGGGGAAACAAGGCTAAGGCACGACAACGCACGGCTAGGCAATGCACGGCAAGGCAAGGAAAGGGTAACGAATGGGAAAGCACCTTCAGGCGAGGCAAGGCTAAGGCACAACAACGCAAGGCTAGGCAATGCACGGAAGGCAAGCAAAGAGTAACGGAAGGTAAGGAAGGCAAGGGAAAGGAAGGAAAGGCAAGTGTAACGGAAGGAACGGCACGGCAAGGGGAAACAAGGCTAAGGCACGACAACGCACGGCTAGGCAATGCACGACAATGAAAGGGTAACGCATGGGAAAGCACGGTCAGGCGATGCAAGGCTAAGGCATGACAACGCAAGGCTAGGCAATGCACGGAAAGCAAGCAAAGAGTAACGGAAGGCAAGGAAGGCAAGGGAAAGCAAGGGAAGGCAAGGGTAACGGAAGGAACGTCACGGCAAGGGGTAACAAGGCTAAGGCACGGCAACGCAGGGTTAGGCAATGCACGGCAAGGCAAGGAAAGGGTAACGCAGGGGAAGGCACGGTCAGGTAAGGCAAGGATAAGGCACGACAATGCAAGGCTAGGCAATGCACGGCAAGGCAAGGAAAGAGTAACGCAAGGCAAGGCACGGTGAGGCTAGGCAAGGCTAATGCACGACAACGCAAGGCTAGGCAATGCACGACAATGCAAGGAAAGCTTAAAGCAAAGGAAGGCACGGTCAGGCGAGATAAGGCTAAGGCACGACAACGCAAGGCTAGGCAATGAACGGAAAGCAAGCAAAGAGTAACGGAACGCAAGGAAGGCAAGGGAAAGCAAGGGAAGGCAAGGGTAACGGAAGGAACGGCACGGCAAGGGGTAACAAGGCTAAGGCACGACAACGCAGGGCTAGGCAATGCACGGCAAGGCAAGGAAAGGGTAACGCAAGGCAAGGCAAAGCCAGGCAAGGCAAGTGTAACAAAAGGCACGCAACGGCAAGGGGAAACAAGGCTAAGGCACGAAAATACACGGCTAGGAAATGCACGGCAAGGCAAGGAAAGGGTAACGCAAGGCAAGGCACGGTGAGGCTAGGCAAGGCTAATGCACGACAACGCAAGGCTAGGCAATGCACGACAATGCAAGTAAAGGCTTAAAGCAAAGGAAGGCACGGTCAGGCGAGATAAGGCTAAGGCACGACAACGCAAGGCTAGGCAATGCACGGAAGGCAAGCAA
The DNA here is from genome assembly GCF_037893015.1 of Macrotis lagotis. Taxonomy (NCBI): domain Eukaryota; kingdom Metazoa; phylum Chordata; class Mammalia; order Peramelemorphia; family Peramelidae; genus Macrotis; species Macrotis lagotis. The sequence goes on along the minus strand of NW_027422294.1, from coordinate 136,900 downwards.
AGAGTAACGGAAGGTAAGGAAGGCAAGGGAAAGCAAGGAAAGGCAAGGGTAACGGAAGGAACGGCACGGCAAGGGGAAACAAGGCTAAGGCACGACAACGCACGCTAGGCAATGCACGGCAAGGCAAGGAAAGGGTAACGCATGGGAAAGCACGGTCAGGCGAGGCAAGGCTAAGGCAAGCCAACGCAAGGCTAGGCAATGCACGGAAAGGCAAGCAAAGAGTAACGGAATGCAAGGAAGGCAAGGGAAAGCAAGGGAAGGCAAGGGTAACGGAAGGAACGGCACGGCAAGGGGAAACAAGGCTAAGGCACGACAAGGCACGGCTAGGCAATGCACGTCAAGGCAAGCAAAGGGTAACGCAAGAAAAGGCACGGTGAGGCTAGGCAAGGCTAATGCACGAAAACGCAAGGCTAGGCGATGCACGACAATGCAAGGAAAGCTTAAAGCAAAGGAAGGCACGGTCAGGCGAGATAATGCTAAGGCACGACAACGCAAGGCTAGGCAATTCAGGGAAGGCAAGCAAAGAGTAACGGAAGGTAAGCAAGGCAAGGAAAAGGAAGGAAAGTCCAGGGTAACGGAAGGAACGGCACGGCAAGGGGAAACAAGTCTAAGGCACGACACCGAACGCTAGGCAATGAACGGCAAGGCAAGGAAAGGGTAACGCATTTGAAAGCACGGTCAGGCGAGGCAACGCTAAGGCACGACAACGCAAGGCTAGGCAATGCACGGAAGGCAAGCAAAGAGTAACGGAAGGTAAGGAAGGCAAGGGAAGGAAGGCAAGGGAAAGCAAAGAAAGGCAAGTGTAACGGAAGGAACGGCACGGCAAGGGGAAACAAGGCTAAGGCACGACAACGCACGCTAGGCAATGCACGGCAAGGCAAGCAAAGGGTAACGCAAGGCAATGCACGGTGAGGCTAGACAAGGCTAATGCACGAAAACGCAAGGCTAGGCAATGCACGACAATGCAAGGAAAGCTTAAAGCAAAGGAAGGCAAGGTCAGGCGAGATAAGGCAAAGGCACGACAACGCAAGGCTAGGCAATTCAGGGAAGGCAAGCAAAGAGTAACGGAAGGTAAGGAAGGCAAGGAAAAGCAAGGAAAGGCAAGGGTAACGGAAGGAACGGCACGGCAAGGGGGAACAAGTCTAAGGCACGACACCGAACGCTAGGCAATGCACGGCAAGGCAAGGTAAGGGTAACGCATGGGAAAGCACGGTCAGGCGAGGCAAGGCTAAGGAAAGCCAACGCAAGGCTAGGCAATGCACGGAAAGCAAGCAAGGAGTAACGGAATGCAAGGAAGGCAAGGGAAAGCAAGGGAAGGCAAGGGTAACGGAAGGAACGGCACGGCAAGGGGAAACAAGTCTAAGGCACGACAACGCACGCTAGGCAATGCACGGCAAGGCAAGGAAAGGGTAACGCATGGGAAAGCACGGTCAGGCGAGGCAAGGCTAAGGAAAGCCAACGCAAGGCTAGGCAATGCACGGAAAGCAAGCAAGGAGTAACGGAATGCAAAGAAGGAAAGGGAAAGCAAGGGAAGGCAAGGGTAACGGAAGGAACGGCAAGGCAAGGGGTAAGAAGGCTAAGGCATGACAACACACGGCTAGGAAATGCACGGCAAGGCAAGGAAAGGGTAACGCAAGGCAAGGCACGGTGAGGCTAGGCAAGGTTAATGCACGACAACGCAAGGCTAGGCAATGCAAGACAATGCAAGGAAAGCTTAAAGCAAAGGAAGGCACGGTCAGGCGAGATAAGGCTAAGGCACGACAACGCAAGGCTAGGCAATTCAGGGAAGGCAAGCAAAGAGTAACGGAAGGTAAGCAAGGCAAGGGAAAGCAAGGGAAGGCAAGGGTAACGGAAGGAACGGCACGGCAAGGGGTAACAAGGCTAAGGCACGACAACGCAGGGCTAGGCAATGCATGGAAAGGCAAGGAAAGGGTAACGCAGGGGAAGGCACGGTCAGGTGAGGCAAGGATAAGGCACGACAATGCAAGGCTAGGCAATGTACGGCAAGGCAAGTAAAGAGTAACGGAAGGAAAGGAAGGCAAGGCAAAGCCAGGCAAGGCAAGTGTAACAAAAGGCACGCCACGGCTAGGGGAAACAAGGCTAAGGCACGACAACGCACGGCTAGGCAATGCACGGCAAGGCAAGGAAAGGGTAACGCAAGGCAAGGCACGGTGAGGCTAGGCAAGGCTAATGCACGACAACGCAAGGCTAGGCAATGCACGACAATGCAAGGAAAGCTTAAAGCAAAGGAAGGCACGGTCAGGCGAGATAAGGCTAAGGCACGACAACGCAAGGCTAGGCAATTCAGGGAAGGCAAGCAAAGAGTAACGGAAGGTAAGCAAGGCAAGGAAAAGGAAGGAAAGGCCAGGGTAACGGAAGGAACGGCACGGCAAGGGGAAACAAGTCTAAGGCACGACACCGAACGCTAGGCAATGAACGGCAAGGCAAGGAAAGGGTAACGCATTTGAAAGCACGGTCAGGCGAGGCAACGCTAAGGCACGACAACGCAAGGCTAGGCAATGCACGGAAGGCAAGCAAAGAGTAACGGAAGGTAAGGAAGACAAGGGAAAGGATTGAAAGGCAAGTGTAACGGAAGGAACGGCACGGCAAGGGGAAACAAGGCTAAGGCACGACAACGCACGGCTAGGCAATGCACGGAAAGGCAAGGAAAGGATAACGCATGGGAAAGCACGGTCAGGCGATGCAAGGCTAAGGCATGACAACGCAAGGCTAGGCAATGCACGGAAAGCAAGCAAAGAGTAACGGAACGCAAGGAAGGCAAGGGAAAGCAAGGGAAGGCAAGGGTAACGGAAGGAACGGCACGGTAAGGGGTAACAAGTCTAAGGCACGGCAACGCAGGGCTAGGCAATGCACGGCAAGGCAAGGAAAGGGTAACGCAGGGGAAGGCACGGTCAGGTGAGGCAAGGATAAGGCACGACAATGCAAGGCTAGGCAATGCACGGCAAGGCAAGGAAAGAGTAACGGAAGGAAAGGAAGGCAAGTCAAAGCCAGGAAAGGCAAGTGTAACAAAAGGCACGCCACGGCAAGGGGAAACAAGGCTAAGGCACGACAACGCACGGCTAGGCAATGCACGGCAAGGCAAGGAAAGGGTAACGCAAGGCAAGGCACGGTGAGGCTAGGCAAGGCTAATGCACGACAACGCAAGGCTAGGCAATGCACGACAATGCAAGGAAAGCTTAAAGCAAAGGAAGGCACGGTCAGGCGAGATAAGGCTAAGGCACGACAACGCAAGGCTAGGCAATGCAGGGAAGGGAAGCAAAGAGTAACGGAAGGTAAGCAAGGCAAGGAAAAGCAAGGAAAGGCAAGGGTAACGGAAGGAATTGCACGGCAAGGGGAAACAAGGCTAAGGCACGGCAACGCAGGCTGGGCAATGCACGGCAAGGCAAGGAAAGGGTAACGCATGGGAAAGCACGTTCAGGCGAGGCAAGGCTAAGGCACGACAACGCAAGGCTAGGCAATGCACGGAAGGCAAGCAAAGAGTAACGGAATGTAAGGAAGGCAAGGGAAAGCAAAGAAAGGCAAGTGTAACGGAAGGAACTGCACGGCAAGGGGAAACAAGGCTAAGGCACGACAACGCACGGCTAGGCAATGCACGGCAAGGCAAGCAAAGGGTAACGCAAGGCAATGCACGGTGAGGCTAGACAAGGCTAATGCACGAAAACGCAAGGCTAGGCAATGCACGACAATGCAAGGAAAGCTTAAAGCAAAGGAAGGCAAGGTCAGGCGAGATAAGGCAAAGGCACGACAACGCAAGGCTAGGCAATTCAGGGAAGGCAAGCAAAGAGTAACGGAAGGTAAGGAAGGCAAGGAAAAGCAAGGAAAGGCAAGGGTAACGGAAGGAACGGCACGGCAAGGGGGAACAAGTCTAAGGCACGACACCGAACGCTAGGCAATGAACGGCAAGGCAAGGAAAGGGTAACGCATGGGAAAGCACGGTCAGGCGAGGCAAGGCTAAGGCACGACAACGGAAGGCTAGGCAATGCACGGAAGGCAAGCAAAGAGTAACGGAAGGTAAGGAAGGCAAGGGAAAGCAAGGAAAGGCAAGTGTAACGGAAGGAACGGCACGGCAAGGGGAAACAAGGCTAAGGCACGACAACGCACGCTAGGCAATGCACGGCAAGGCAAGGAAAGGGTAACGCATGGGAAAGCACGGTCAGGAGAGGCAAGGCTAAGGCATGACAACGCAAGGCTAGGCAATGCACGGAAAGCAAGCAAAGAGTAAAGGAACGCAAGGAAGGCAAGGGAAAGCAAGGGAAGGCAAGGGTAACGGAAGGAACGGCACGGCAAGGGGTAAGAAGGCTAAGGCACGACAACGCAGGGCTAGGCAATGCACGGCAAGGCAAGGAAAGGGTAACGCAGGGGAAGGCACGGTCAGGTGAGGCAAGGATAAGGCACGACAATGCAAGGCTAGGCAATGCACGGCAAGGCAAGTAAAGAGTAACGGAAGGAAAGAAAGGCAAGGCAAAACCAGGCAATGCAAGTGTAACAAAAGGCACGGCACGGCAAGGGGAAACAAGGCTAAGGCACGACAACGCACGGCTAGGCAATGCACGGCAAGGCAAGGAATGGGTAACGCAAGGCAAGGCACGGTGAGGCTAGGCAAGGCTAATGCACGACAACGCAAGGCTAGGCAATGCACGACAATGCAAGGAAAGCTTAAAGCAAAGGAAGGCACGGTCAAGCGAGATAAGGCTAAGGCACGACAACGCAAGGCTAGGCAATGCACGGAAGGCAAGCAAAGAGTAACGGAAGGTAAGGAAGGCAAGGGAAAGCAAAGAAAGGCAAGTGTAACGGAAGGAACGGCACGGCAAGGGGAAACAAGGCTAAGGCACGACAACGCACGATAGGCAATGCACGGCAAGGCAAGGAAAGGGTAACGCATGGGAAAGCACGGTCAGGCGAGGCAAGCCTAAGGCATGACAACGCAAGGCTAGGCAATGCACGGAAAGCAAGCAAAGAGTAACGGAACGCAAGGAAGGCAAGGGAAAGCAAGGGAAGGCAAGGGTAACGGAAGGAACGGCACGGCAAGGGGTAACAAGGCTAAGGCACGACAACGCAGGGCTAGGCAATGCACGGCAAGGCAAGGAAAGAGTAACGGAAGGAAAGGAAGGCAAGTCAAAGCCAGGAAAGGCAAGTGTAACAAAAGGCACGCCACGGCAAGGGGAAACAAGGCTAAGGCACGACAACGCACGGCTAGGCAATGCACGGCAAGGCAAGGAAAGGGTAACGCAAGGCAAGGCACGGTGAGGCTAGGCAAGGCTAATGCACGAAAACGCAAGGCTAGGCAATGAACGACAATGCAAGGAAAGAGTAACGGAACGCAAGGAAGGCAAGGGAAAGCAAGGGAAGGCAAGGGTAACGGAAGGAACGGCACGGCAAGGGGTAACAAGGCTAATGCACGACAACGCAAGGCTAGGCAATGCACGACAATGCAAGTAAAGCTTAAAGCAAAGGAAGGCACGGTCAGGCGAGATAAGGCTAAGGAACGACAACGCAAGGCTAGGCAATGCAGGGAAGGCAAGCAAAGAGTAACGGAAGGTAAGGAAGGCAAGGGAAAGCAAGGAAAGGCAATGGTAACGGAAGGAACGGCACGGCAAGGGGAAACAAGTCTAAGGCACGACAACGCACGCTAGGCAATGCACGGCAAGGCAAGGAAAGGGTAACGCATGGGAAAGCACGGTCAGGGGAGGCAAGGCTAAGGCACGACAACGCAAGGCTTGGCAATGCACGGAAGGCAAGCAAAGAGTAACGGAAGGTAAGGAAGGCAAGGGAAAGCAAAGAAAGGCAAGTGTAACGGAAGGAACGGCACGGCAAGGGGAAACAAGGCTAAGGCACGACAACGCACGCTAGGCAATGCACGGCAAGGCAAGGCAAGGGTAACGCATGGGAAAGCACGGTCAGGCGAGGCAAGGCTAAGGAAAGCCAACGCAAGGCTAGGCAATGCACGAAAAGCAAGCAAGGAGTAACGGAATGCAAGGAAGGAAAGGGAAAGCAAGGGAAGGCAAGGGTAACGGAAGGAACGGCACGGCAAGGGGTAACAAGGCTAAGGCACGACAACAGACGGCTAGGAAATGCACGGCAAGGGAAGGAAAGGGTAACGCAAGGCAAGGCACGGTGAGGCTAGGCAAGGTTAATGCACGACAACGCAAGGCTAGGCAATGCACGACAATGCAAGGAAAGCTTAAAGCAAAGGAAGGCACGGTCAGGCGAGATAAGGCTAAGGCACGACAACGCAAGGCTAGGCAATTCAGGGAAGGCAAGCAAAGAGTAACGGAATGTAAGCAAGGCAAGGAAAAGGAAGGAAAGGCCAGGGTAACGGAAGGAACGGCACGGCAAGGGGAAACAATTCTAATGCACGACACCGAACGCTAGGCAATGAATGGCAAGGCAAGAAAAAGGTAACGCATTTGAAAGCACGGTCAGGCGAGGCAACGCTAAGGCACGAGAACGCAAGGCTAGGCAATGCACGGAAGGCAAGCAAAGAGTAACGGAAGGTAAGGAAGGCAAGGGAAAGGAAGGAAAGGCAAGTGTAACGGAAGGAACGGCACGGCAAGGGGAAACAAGGCTAAGGCACGACAACGCACGGCTAGGCAATGCACGGAAGGGCAAGGAAAGGGTAACGCATGGGAAAGCACGGTCAGGCGATGCAAGGCTAAGGCATGACAACGCAAGGCTAGGCAATGCACGGAAAGCAAGCAAAGAGTAACGGAACGCAAGGAAGGCAAGGGAAAGCAAAGGAAGGCTTGGGTAACGGAAGGAACGGCACTGTAAGGGGTAACAAGTCTAAGGCACGGCAACGCAGGGCAACGCAATGCACGGCAAGGCAAGGAAAGGGTAACGCAGGGGAAGGCACGGTCAGGTGAGGCAAGGATAAGGCACGACAATGCAAGGCTAGGCAATGCACGGCAAGGCAAGGAAAGAGTAACGGAAGGAAAGGAAGGCAAGTCAAAGCCAGGAAAGGCAAGTGTAACAAAAGGGACGCCACGGCAAGGGGAAACAAGGCTAAGGCACGACAACGCACGGCTAGGCAATGCACGGCAAGGCAAGGAAAGGGTAACGCAAGGCAAGGCACGGTGAGGCTAGGCAAGGCTAATGCACGACAACGCAAGGCTAGGCAATGCACGACAATGCAAGGAAAGCTTAAAGCAAAGGAAGGCACGGTCAGGCGAGATAAGGCTAAGGCACGACAACGCAAGGCTAGGCAATGCAGGGAAGGGAAGCAAAGAGTAACGGAAGGTAAGCAAGGCAAGGAAAAGCAAGGAAAGGCAAGGGTAACGGAAGGAATTGCACGGCAAGGGGAAACAAGGCTAAGGCACGGCAACGCAGGCTGGGCAATGCACGGCAAGGCAAGGAAAGGGTAACGCATGGGAAAGCACGTTCAGGCGAGGCAAGGCTAAGGCACGACAACGCAAGGCTAGGCAATGCACGGAAGGCAAGCAAAGAGTAACGGAAGTTAAGGAAGGCAAGGGAAAGCAAAGAAAGGCAAGTGTAACGGAAGGAACTGCACGGCAAGGGGAAGCAAGGCTAAGGCACGACAACGCAAGGCTAGGCAATGCACGGCAAGGCAAGCAAAGGGTAACGCAAGGCAATGCACGGTGAGGCTAGACAAGGCTAATGCACGAAAACGCAAGGCTAGGCAATGCACGACAATGCAAGGAAAGCTTAAAGCAAAGGAAGGCAAGGTCAGGCGAGATAAGGCAAAGGCACGACAACGCAAGGCTAGGCAATTCAGGGAAGGCAAGCAAAGAGTAACGGAAGGTAAGGAAGGCAAGGAAAAGCAAGGAAAGGCAAGGGTAACGGAAGGAACGGCACGGCAAGGGGGAAGAAGTGTAAGGCACGACACCGAACGCTAGGCAATGAACGGCAAGGCAAGGAAAGGGTAACGCATGGGAAAGCACGGTCAGCGAGGCAAGGCTAAGGCATGACAACGCAAGGCTAGGCAATGCACGGAAAGCAAGCAAAGAGTAACGGAACGCAAGGAAGGCAAGGGAAAGCAAGGGAAGGCAAGGGAAACGGAAGGAACGGCACGGCAAGGGGTAAGAAGGCTAAGGCACGACAACGCAGGGCTATGCAATGCACGGCAAGGCAAGGAAAGGGTAACGCAAGGCAAGGCACGGTGAGGCTAGGCAAGGCTAATGCACGACAACGCAAGGCTAGGCAATGCACGAAATTGCAAGGAAAGCTTAAAGCAAAGGAAGGCACGGTCAGGCGAGATAAGGCTAAGGCACGACAACGCAAGGCTAGGCAATGCACGGAAGGCAAGCAAAGAGTAACGGAAGGTAAGTAAGGCAAGGGAAAGCAAAGAAAGGCAAGTGTAACGGAAGGAACGGCACGGCAAGGGGAAACAAGGCTATGGCACGACAACGCAGGGCTAGGCAATGCACGGCAAGGCAAGGAAAGAGTAACGGAAGGAAAGGAAGGCAAGGCAAAGCCAGGCAAGGCAAGTGTAACAAAAGGCACGCAACGGCAAGGGGAAACAAGGCTAAGGCACGACAACGCACGCTAGGCAATGCACGGCAAGGCAAGGAAAGGGTAACGCATGGGAAAGCACGGTCAGGCGAGGCAAGGCTAAGGCACGACAACCCAAGGCTAGGCAATGCACGGAAGGCAAGCAAAGAGAAACGGAAGGTAAGGAAGGAAAGGGAAAGCAAAGAAAGGCAAGTGTAACGGAAGGAACGGCACGGCAAGGGGAAACAAGGCTAAGGCACGACAAGGCACGGCTAGGCAATGCACGGCAAGGCAAGCAAACGGTAACGCAAGGAAAGGCACGGTGAGGTTAGGCAAGGCTAATGCACGAAAACGCATGGCTAGGCGATGCACGACAATGCAAGGAAAGCTTAAAGCAAAGGAAGGCAAGGTCAGGCGAGATAAGGCTAAGGCACGACAACGCAAGGCTAGGAAATTCAGGGAAGGCAAGTAAAGAGGACCGGAAGGTAAGCAAGGCAAGGAAAAGGAAGGAAAGGCCAGGGTAACGGAAGGAACGGCACGGCAAGGGGAAACAAGGCTAAGGCACGGCAACGCAGGCTAGGCAATGCACGGCAAGGCAAGGAAAGGGTAACGCATGGGAAAGCACGTTCAGGCGAGGCAAGGCTAAGGCACAACAACGCAAGGCTAGGCAATGCACGGAAGGCAAGCAAAGAGTAACGGAAGGTAAGGAAGGCAAGGGAAAGGAAGGAAAGGCAAGTGTAACGGAAGGAACGGCACGGCAAGGGGAAACAAGGCTAAGGCACGACAACGCACGCTAGGCAATGCACGGCAAGGCAAGGAAAGGGTAACGCATGGGAAAGCACGGTCAGGCGAGGCAAGGCTAAGGAAAGCCAACGCAAGGCTAGGCAATGCACGGAAAGTAAGCAAGGAGTAACGGAATGCAAGGAAGGAAAGGGAAAGCAAAGAAAGGCAAGTGTAACGGAAGGAACGGCACGGCAAGGGGAAACTAGGCTAAGGCACGACAACGCACGGCTAGGCAATGCACGGCAAGGCAAGCAAAGGGTAACGCAAGGAAAGGCACGGTGAGGCTAGGCAAGGCTAATGCACGAAAACGCAAGGCTAGGCGATGCACGACAATGCAAGGAAAGAGTAACGGAAGGTAAGGAAGGCAAGGGAAAGCAAGGAAAGGCAATGGTAACGGAAGGAACGGCACGGCAAGGGGAAACAAGGCTAAGGCACGACAACGCAGGGCTAGGCAATGCATGGCAAGGCAAGGAAAGGGTAACGCAGGGGAAGGCACGGTCAGGTGAGGCAAGGATAAGGCACGACAACGCAAGGCTAGGCAATGCACGACAATGCAAGGAAAGCTTAAAGCAAAGGAAGGCACGGTCAGGCGAGATAAGGCTAAGGCACGACAACGCAAGGCTAGGCAATGCAGGGAAGGGAAGCAAAGAGTAACGGAAGGTAAGGAAGGCAAGGGAAAGCAAAGAAAGGCAAGTGTAACGGAAGGAACGGCACGGCAAGGGGAAACAAGGCTATGGCACGACAACGCAGGGCTAGGCAATGCACGGCAAGGCAAGGAAAGAGTAACGGAAGGAAAGGAAGGCAAGGCAAAGCCAGGCAAGGCAAGTGTAACAAAAGGCACGCAACGGCAAGGGGAAACAAGGCTAAGGCACGACAACACACGGCTAGGAAATGCACGGCAAGGCAAGGCAAGGCAAGGTTAACGCAAGGCAAGGCACGGTGAGGCTAGGCAAGGCTAATGCACGACAACGCAAGGCTAGGCAATGCACGACAATGCAAGTAAAGCTTAAAGCAAAGGAAGGCACGATCAGGCGAGATAAGGCTAAGGCACGACAACGCAAGGCTAGGCAATGCACGGAAGGCAAGCAAAGAGTAACGGAAGGTAAGGAAGGGAAGGGAAAGCAAAGAAAGGCAAGTGTAACGGAAGGAACGGCACGGCAAGGGGAAACAAGGCTATGGCACGACAAGGCACGCTAAGCAATGCACGGGAAGGCAAGGAAAGGGTAACGCATGGGAAAGCACGGTCAGGCGATGCAAGGCTAAGGCATGACAACGCAAGGCTAGGCAATGCACGGAAAGCAAGCAAAGAGTAACGGAACGCAAGGAAGGCAAGGGAAAGCAAAGGAAGGCAAGGGTAACGGAAGGAACGGCACTGTAAGGGGTAACAAGTCTAAGGCACGGCAACGCAGGGCTAGGCAATGCACGGCAAGGCAAGGAAAGGGTGACGCAGGGGAAGGCACGGTCAGGTGAGGCAAGGATAAGGCACGACAATGCAAGGCTAGGCAATGCACGGCAAGGCAAGGAAAGAGTAACGGAAGGAAAGGAAGGCAAGTCAAAGCCAGGAAAGGCAAGTGTAACAAAAGGCAAGCCACGGCAAGGGGAAACAAGGCTACGGCACGACAACGCACGGCTAGGCAATGCACGGCAAGGCAAGGAAAGGGTAACGCAAGGCATGGCACGGTGAGGCTAGGCAAGGCTAATGCACGACAACGCAAGGCTAGGCAATGCACGACAATGCAAGTAAAGCTTAAAGCAAAGGAAGGCACGGTCAGGCGAGATAAGGCTAAGGCACGACAACGCAAGGCTAGGCAATGCACGGAAGGCAAGCAAAGAGTAACGGAAGGTAAGGAAGGCAAGGGAAAGCAAAGAAAGGCAAGTGTAACGGAAGGAACGGCACGGCAAGGGGAAACAAGGCTAAGGCACGACAACGCACGGCTAGGCAATTCACCGCAAGGCAAGGAAAGGGTAACGCATGGGAAAGCACGGTCAGGCGAGGCAAGGCTAAGGCACGACAACCCAAGGCTAGGCAATGCACGGAAGGCAAGCAAAGAGAAACGGAAGGTAAGGAAGGAAAGGGAAAGCAAAGAAAGGCAAGTGTAACGGAAGGAACGGCACGGCAAGGGGAAACAAGGCTAAGGCACGACAAGGCACGGCTAGGCAATGCACGGCAAGGCAAGCAAACGGTAACGCAAGGAAAGGCACGGTGAGGCTAGGCAAGGCTAATGCACGAAAACGCATGGCTAGTTGATGCACGACAATGCAAGGAAAGCTTAAAGCAAAGGAAGGCAATGTCAAGCGAGATAAGGCTAAGGCACGACAACGCAAGGCTAGGAAATTCAGGGAAGGCAAGTAAAGAGGACCGGAAGGTAATCAAGGCAAGGAAAAGGAAGGAAAGGCCAGGGTAACGGAAGGAACGGCACGGCAAGGGGAAACAAGGCTAAGGCACGGCAACGCAGGCTAGGCAATGCACGGCAAGGCAAGGAAAGGGTAACGCATGGGAAAGCACGTTCAGGCGAGGCAAGGCTAAGGCACAACAACGCAAGGCTAGGCAATGCACGGAAGGCAAGCAAAGAGTAACGAAAGGTAAGGAAGGCAAGGGAAAGGAAGGAAAGGCAAGTGTAACGGAAGGAACGGCACGGCAAGGGGAAACAAGGCTAAGGCACGACAACGCACGCTATGCAATGCACGGCAAGGCAAGGAAAGGGTAACGCATAGGAAAGCACGGTCAGGCGATGCAAGGCTAAGGCATGACAACGCAAGGCTAGGCAATGCAGGGAAAGCAAGCAAAGAGTAACGGAACGCAAGGAAGGCAAGGGAAAGCAAGGGAAGGCAATGGTAACGGAAGGAACGGCCCGGCAAGGGGTAACAAGGCTAAGGCACGACAACGCAGGGCTAGGCAATGCACGGCAAGGCAAGGAAAGGGTAACGCATGGGAAAGCACGGTCAGGCGAGGCAAGGCTAAGGAAAGCCAACGCAAGGCTAGGCAATGCACGGAAAGCAAGCAAGGAGTAACGGAATGCAAGGAAGGAAAGGGAAAGCAAGGGAAGGCAAGGGTAACGAAAGGAACGTCACGGCAAGGTGTAACAAGGCTAAGGCACGACAACACACGGCTAGGAAATGCACGGCAAGGCAAGGAAGGGGTAACGCAAGGCAAGGCACGGTGAGGCTAGGCAAGGTTAATGCACGACAACGCAAGGCTAGGCAATGCATGACAATGCAAGGAAAGCTTAAAGCAAAGGAAGGCACGGTCAGGCGAGATAAGGCTAAGGCACGACAACGCAAGGCTAGGCAATGCACGGAAGGCAAGCAAAGAGTAACGGAAGGTAAGGAAGGCAAGGGAAAGCAAGGGAAGGCAAGGGTAACGGAAGGAACGGCACGGCAAGGGGAAACAAGGCTAAGGCACGACAACGCACGTTAGGCAATGCACGGCAAGGCAAGGAAAGGGTAACGCATGGGAAAGCACGGTCAGGCGAGGCAAGGCTAAGGCACGACAACCCAAGGCTAGGCAATGCACGGAAGGCAAGCAAAGAGAAACGGAAGGTAAGGAAGGAAAGGGAAAGCAAAGAAAGGCAAGTGTAACGGAAGGAACGGCACGGCAAGGGGAAACAAGGCTAAGGCACGACAAGGCACGGCTAGGCAATGCACGGCAAGGCAAGCAAACGGTAACGCAAGGAAAGGCACGGTGAGGCTAGGCAAGGCTAATGCACGAAAACGCATGGCTAGGCGATGCACGACAATGCAAGGAAAGCTTAAAGCAAAGGAAGGCAAGGTCAGGCGAGATAAGGCTAAGGCACGACAACGCAAGGCTAGGAAATTCAGGGAAGGCAAGTAAAGAGTAACGGAAGGTAAGCAAGGCAAGGAAAAGGAAGGAAAGGCCAGGGTAACGGAAGGAACGGCACGGTAAGGGGAAACAAGGCTAAGGCACGGCAACGCAGGCTAGGCAATGCACGGCAAGGCAAGGAAAGGGTAACGCATGGGAAAGCACGGTCAGGCGATGCAAGGCTAAGGCATGACAACGCAAGGCTAGGCAATGCACGGAAAGCAAGCAAAGAGTAACGGAACGCAAGGAAGGCAAGGGAAAGCAAGGGAAGGCAAGGGTAACGGAAGGAACGGCACGGCAAGGGGTAAGAAGGCTAAGGCACGACAACGCAGGGCTAGGCAATGCACGGGAAAGGCAAGGAAAGGGTAACGCAGGGGAAGGCACGGTCAGGTGAGGCAAGGATAAGGCACGACAATGCAAGGCTAGGCAATGCACGGCAAGGCAAGGAAAGAGTACCGGAAGGAAAGGAAGGCAAGGCAAAGCCAGGCAAGGCAAGTGTAACAAAAGGCACGCCACGGCAAGGGGAATCAAGGCTAAGGCACGACAACGCACGGCTAGGCAATGCACGGCAAGGCAAGGAAAGGGTAACGCAAGGCAAGGCACGGTGAGGCTAGGCAAGGTTAATGCACGACAACGCAAGGCTAGGCAATGCACGACAATGCAAGGAAAGCTTAAAGCAAAGGAAGGCACATTCAGGCGAGACAAGGCTAAGGCACGGCAACGCAGGCTAGGCAATGCAACGGCAAGGCAAGGAAAGGGTAACGCATGGGAAAGCACGTTCAGGCGAGGCAAGGCTAAGGCACAGCAACGCAAGGCTAGGCAATTCACGGAAGGCAAGCAAAGAGTAAAGGAAAGTAAGGAAGGCAAGGGAAAGGAAGGAAAGGCAAGTGTAACGGAAGGAACGGCACGGCAAGGGGAAACAAGGCTAAGGGACGACAACGCACGGCTAGGCAATGCACGGAAAGGCAAGGAAAGGGTAACGCATGGGAAAGCACGGTCAGGCGATGCAAGGCTAAGTCATGACAACGCAAGGCTAGGCAATGCACGGAAAGCAAGCAAAGAGTAACGGAACGCAAGGAAGGCAAGGGAAAGCAAGGGAAGGCAAGGGTAACGGAAGGAACGGCACGGTAAGGGGTAACAAGTCTAAGGCACGGCAACGCAGGGCTAGGCAATGCTCGGCAAGGCAAGGAAAGGGTAACGCAGGGGAAGGCACGGTCAGGTGAGGCAAGGATAAGGCACGACAATGCAAGGCTAGGCAATGCACGGCAAGGCAAGGAAAGAGTAACGGAAGGAAAGGAAGGCAAGTCAAAGCCAGGAAAGGCAAGTGTAACAAAAGGCACGCCACGGCAAGGGGAAACAAGGCTAAGGCACGACAACGCACGGCTAGGCAATGCACGGCAAGCCAAGGAAAGGGTAACGCAAGGCAAGGCACGGTGAGGCTAGGCAAGGCTAATGCACGACAACGCAAGGCTAGGCAATGCACGACAATGCAAGGAAAGCTTAAAGCAAAGGAAGGCACGGTCAGGCGAGATAAGGCTAAGGCACGACAACGCAAGGCTAGGCAATGCAGGGAAGGGAAGCAAAGAGTAACGGAAGGTAAGCAAGGCAAGGAAAAGCAAGGAAAGGCAAGGGTAACGGAAGGAATTGCACGGCAAGGGGAAACAAGGCTAAGGCACGGCAACGCAGGCTGGGCAATGCACGGCAAGGCAAGGAAAGGGTAACGCATGGGAAAGCACGTTCAGGCGAGGCAAGGCTAAGGCACGACAACGCAAGGCTAGGCAATGCACGGAAGGCAAGCAAAGAGTAACGGAAGGTAAGGAAGGCAAGGGAAAGCAAAGAAAGGCAAGTGTAACGGAAGGAACTGCACGGCAAGGGGAAACAAGGCTAAGGCACGACAACGCACGGCTAGGCAATGCACGGCAAGGCAAGCAAAGGGTAACGCAAGGCAATGCACGGTGAGGCTAGACAAGGCTAATGCACGAAAACGCAAGGCTAGGCAATGCACGACAATGCAAGGAAAGCTTAAAGGAAAGGAAGGCAAGGTCAGGCGAGATAAGGCAAAGGCACGACAACGCAAGGCTAGGCAATTCAGGGAAGGCAAGCAAAGCGTAACGGAAGGTAAGGAAGGCAAGGAAAAGCAAGGAAAGGCAAGGGTAACGGAAGGAACGGCACGGCAAGGGGGAACAAGTCTAAGGCACGACACCGAACGCTAGGCAATGAACGGCAAGGCAAGGAAAGGGTAACGCATGGGAAAGCACGGTCAGGCGAGGCAAGGCTAAGGCACGACAACGGAAGGCTAGGCAATGCACGGAAGGCAAGCAAAGAGTAACGGAAGGTAAGGAAGGCAAGGGAAAGCAAGGAAAGGCAAGTGTAACGGAAGGAACGGGACGGCAAGGGGAAACAAGGCTAAGGCACGACAACGCACGCTAGGCAATGCACGGCAAGGCAAGGAAAGGGTAACGCATGGGAAAGCACGGTCAGGCGAGGCAAGGCTAAGGCTTGACAACGCAAGGCTAGGCAATGCACGGAAAGCAAGCAAAGAATAACGGAACGCAAGGAAGGCAAGGGAAAGCAAGGGAAGGCAAGGGTAAGGGAAGGAACGGCACGGCAAGGGGTAACAAGGCTAAGGCACGACAACGCAGGGCTAGGCAATGCACGGCAAGGCAAGGAAAGGGTAACGCAGGGGAAAGCACGGTCAGGCGAGGCAAGGCTAAGGCACGACAACGCAAGGCTAGGCAATGCAGGGCAAGGCAAGGAAAGAGTAACGGAAGGAAAGGAAGGCAAGGCAAAGCCAGGCAAGGCAAGTGTAACAAAAGGCACGCAACGGCAAGGGGAAACAAGGCTAAGGCACGACAACACACGGCTAGGAAATGCACGGCAAGGCAAGGAAAGGGTAACGCAAGGCAAGGCACGGTGAGGCTAGGCAAGGTTAATGCACGACAACGCAAGGCTAGGCAATGCACGACAATGCAAGGAAAGAGTAACGGAAGGTAAGGAAGGCAAGGGAAAGCAAGGAAAGGCAATGGTAACGGAAGGAACGGCACGGCAAGGGGAAACAAGGCTAAGGCACGACAACGCAGGGCTAGGCAATGCACGGCAAGGCAAGGAAAGGGTAACGCAGGGGAAGGCACGGTCAGGTGAGGCAAGGATAAGGCACGACAATGCAAGGCTAGGCAATGCACGGCAAGGCAAGGAAAGAGTAACGGAAGGAAAGGAAGGCAAGTCAAAGCCAGGAAAGGCAAGTGTAACAAAAGGCACGCCACGGCAAGGAGAATCAAGGCTAAGGCACGATAACGCACGGCTAGGCAATGCACGGCAAGGCAAGGAAAGGGTAACGCAAGGCAAGGCACGGTGAGGCTAGGCAAGGCTAATGCACGACAACGCAAGGCTAGGCAATGCACGACAATGCAAGGAAAGCTTAAAGCAAAGGAAGGCACGGTCAGGCGAGATAAGGCTAAGGCACGACAACGCAAGGCTAGGCAATGCACGGAAGGCAAGCAAAGAGTAACGGAAGGTAAGTAAGGCAAGGGAAAGCAAAGAAAGGCAAGTGTAACGGAAGGAACGGCACGGCAAGGGGAAACAAGGCTATGGCACGACAACGCAGGGCTAGGCAATGCATGGCAAGGCAAGGAAAGAGTAACGGAAGGAAAGGAAGGCAAGGCAAAGCCAGGCAAGGCAAGTGTAACAAAAGGCACGCAACGGCAAGGGGAAACAAGGCTAAGGCACGACAACACACGGCTAGGAAATGCACGGCAAGGCAAGGAAAGAGTAACGCAAGGCATGGCACGGTGAGGCTAGGCAAGGCTAATGCACGACAACGCAAGGCTAGGCAATGCACGACAATGCAAGGAAAGCTTAAAGCAAAGGAAGGCACGGTCAGGCGAGATAAGGCTAAGGCACGACAACGCAAGGCTAGGCAATGCACGGAAGGCAAGCAAAGAGTAACGGAAGGTAAGGAAGGCAAGGGAAAGCAAAGAAAGGCAAGTGTAACGGAAGGAACGGCACGGCAAGGGGAAACAAGGCTAAGGCACGACAACGCACGCTAGGCAATGCACGGCAAGGCAAGGAAAGGGTAACGCATGGGAAAGCACGGTCAGGCGAGGCAAGGCTAAGGCACGACAACCCAAGGCTAGGCAATGCACGGAAGGCAAGCAAAGAGTAACGGAAGGTAAGGAAGTGAAGGGAAAGCAAGGAAAGGCAAGGGTAACGGAAGGAACGGCACGGCAAGGGGAAACAAGTCTAAGGCACGACAAGGCACGGCTAGGCAATGCACGGCAAGGCAAGCAAACGGTAACGCAAGGAAAGGCACGGTGAGGTTAGGCAAGGCTAATGCACGAAAACGCATGGCTAGGCGATGCACGACAATGGAAGGAAAGCTTAAAGCAAAGGAAGGCAAGGTCAGGCGAGATAAGGCTAAGGCACGACAACGCAAGGCTAGGAAATTCAGGGAAGGCAAGTAAAGAGGACCGGAAGGTAAGCAAGGCAAGGAAAAGGAAGGAAAGGCCAGGGTAACGGAAGGAACGGCACGGCAAGGGGAAACAAGGCTAAGGCACGGCAACGCAGGCTAGGCAATGCACGGCAAGGCAAGGAAAGGGTAACGCATGGGAAAGCACGTTCAGGCGAGGCAAGGCTAAGGCACAACAACGCACGGCTAGGCAATGCACGGAAGGCAAGCAAAGAGTAACGGAAGGTAAGGAAGGCAAGGGAAAGGAAGGAAAGGCAAGTGTAACGGAAGGAACGGCACGGCAAGGGGAAACAAGGCTAAGGCACGACAACGCACGCTAGGCATTGCACGGCAAGGCAAGGAAAGGGTAACGCATAGGAAAGCACGGTCAGGCGAGGCAAGCCTAAGGCATGACAACGCAAGGCTAGGCAATGCACGGAAAGCAAGCAAAGAGTAACGGAACGCAAGGAAGGCAAGGGAAAGCAAGGGAAGGCAATGGTAACGGAAGGAACGGCACTGCAAGGGGAAACAAGGCTAAGGCACGACAACGCAGGGCTAGGCAATGCACGGCAAGGCAAGGAAAGAGTAACGCATGGGAAAGCACGGTTAGGCGAGGCAAGGCTAAGGCAAGACAACGCAAGGCTAGGCAATGCACGGAAAGCAAGCGAGGAGTAACGGAATGCAAGGAAGGAAAGGGAAAGCAAAGAAAGGCAAGTGTAACGGAAGGAACGGCACGGCAAGGGGAAACTAGGCTAAGGCACGACAAGTCACGGCTAGGCAAGGCAGCGCAAGGTAAGGAAAGGGTAAAGCAAGGGAAGGCACGGTCAGGCAAGGCAAGGCTAATGCACGAAAACGCAAGGCTAGGCGATGCACGACAATGCAAGGAAAGAGTAACGGAAGGTAAGGAAGGCAAGGGAAAGCAAGGAAAGGCAAGTGTAACGGAAGGAACGGCACGGTAAGGGGAAACAAGGCTAAGGCACGACAACGCAGGGCTAGGCAATGCATGGCAAGGCAAGGAAAGGGTAACGCAGGGGAAGGCACGGTCAGGTGAGGCAAGGATAAGGCACGACAATGCAAGGCTAGGCAATGCACGGCAAGGCAAGGAAAGAGTAACGGAAGGAAAGGAAGGCAAGTCAAAGCCAGGAAAGGCAAGTGTAACAAAAGGCACGCCACGGCAAGGGGAAACAAGGCTAAGGCACGACAACGCACGGCTGGGCAATGCACGGCAAGGCAAGGAAAGTGTAACGCAAGGCAAGGCACGGTGAGGCTAGGCAAGGCTAATGCACGACAACGCAAGGCTAGGTAATGCACGACAATGCAAGGAAAGCTTAAAGCAAAGGAAGGCACGGTCAGGCGAGATAAGGCTAAGGCACGACAACGCAAGGCTAGGCAATGCAGGGAAGGGAAGCAAAGAGTAACGGAAGGTAAGCAAGGCAAGGAAAAGCAAGGAAAGGCAAGGGTAACGGAAGGAACTGCACGGCAAGGGGAAACAAGGCTAAGGCACGGCAACGCAGGCTGGGCAATGCACGGCAAGGCAAGGAAAGGGTAACGCATGGGAAGGCACGGTCAGGCGAGGAAAGGCTAAGGCACGACAACGCAAGGCTAGGCAATGCACGGAAGGCAAGCAAAGAGTAACGGAAGGCAAGGAAGGCAAGGGAAAGCAAGGAAAGGCAAGGGTAACGGAAGGAACGGCACGGCAAGGGGAAACAAGGCTAAGGCACGACAACGCACGCTAGGCAATGCACGGCAAGGCAAGGAAAGGGTAACGCATGGGAAAGAACGGTCAGGCGAGGCAAGGCTAAGGCATGACAACGCAAGGCTAGGCAATGCACGGAAAGCAAGCAAAGAGTAACGGAACGCAAGGAAGGCAAGGGAAAGCAAGGGAAGGCAAGGGTAACAAAAGGCACGCCACGGCAAGGGGAAACAAGGCTAAGGCACGACAACGCACGGCTAGGCAATGCACGGCAAGGCAAGGAAAGGGTAACGCAAGGCAAGGCACGGTGAGGCTAGGCAAGGCTAATGCACGACAACGCAAGGCTAGGCAATGCACGACAATGCAAGGAAAGCTTAAAGCAAAGGAAGGCACGGTCAGGCGAGATAAGGCTAAGGCACGACAACGCAAGGCTAGGCAATGCAGGGAAGGGAAGCAAAGAGTAACGGAAGGTAAGGAAGGCAAGGGAAAGCAAAGAAAGGCAAGTGTAACGGAAGGAACGGCACGGCAAGGGGAAACAAGGCTATGGCACGACAACGCAGGGCTAGGCAATGCACGGCAAGGCAAGGAAAGAGTAACGGAAGGAAAGGAAGGCAAGGCAAAGCCAGGCAAGGCAAGTGTAACAAAAGGCACGCAACGGCAAGGGGAAACAAGGCTAAGGCACGACAACACACGGCTAGGAAATGCACGGCAAGGCAAGGCAAGGTTAACGCAAGGCAAGGCAAGGCTAAGGCACGGCAACGCACGGCTAGGCAATGCACGGCTAGGCAATGCACGACAATGCAAGTAAAGCTTAAAGCAAAGGAAGGCACGATCAGGCGAGA
The DNA here is from genome assembly GCF_037893015.1 of Macrotis lagotis. Classification (NCBI taxonomy): domain Eukaryota; kingdom Metazoa; phylum Chordata; class Mammalia; order Peramelemorphia; family Peramelidae; genus Macrotis; species Macrotis lagotis. Next base: position 116,849 of record NW_027422294.1, on the reverse strand, counting down.
TAAGGCTAAGGCACGACAACGCAAGGCTAGGCAATGCACGGAAGGCAAGCAAAGAGTAACGGAAGGTAAGGAAGGCAAGGGAAAGCAAAGAAAGGCAAGTGTAACGGAAGGAACGGCACGGCAAGGGGAAACAAGGCTATGGCACGACAACGCACGCTAAGCAATGCACGGGAAGGCAAGGAAAGGGTAACGCATGGGAAAGCACGGTCAGGCGATGCAAGGCTAAGGCATGACAACGCAAGGCTAGGCAACGCACGGAAAGCAAGCAAAGAGTAACGGAACGCAAGGAAGGCAAGGGAAAGCAAAGGAAGGCAAGGGTAACGGAAGGAACGGCACTGTAAGGGGTAACAAGTCTAAGGCACGGCAACGCAGGGCTAGGCAATGCACGGCAAGGCAAGGAAAGGGTGACGCAGGGGAAGGCACGGTCAGGTGAGGCAAGGATAAGGCACGACAATGCAAGGCTAGGCAATGCACGGCAAGGCAAGGAAAGAGTAACGGAAGGAAAGGAAGGCAAGTCAAAGCCAGGAAAGGCAAGTGTAACAAAAGGCACGTTACGGCAAGGGGAAACAAGGCTACGGCACGACAACGCACGGCTAGGCAATGCACGGCAAGGCAAGGAAAGGGTAACGCAAGGCATGGCACGGTGAGGCTAGGCAAGGCTAATGCACGACAACGCAAGGCTAGGCAATGCACGAAAATGCAAGTAAACCTTAAAGCAAAGGAAGGCACGGTCAGGCGAGATAAGGCTAAGGCACGACAACGCAAGGCTAGGCAATGCACGGCAAGGGAAGCAAAGAGTAACGGAAGGTAAGGAAGGCAAGGGAAAGCAAAGAAAGGCAAGTGTAACGGAAGGAACGGCACGGCAAGGGGAAACAAGGCTAAGGCACGACAACGCACGCTAGGCAATGCACGGCAAGGTAAGGAAAGGGTAACGCATGGGAAAGCACGGTCAGGCGAGGCAAGGCTAAGGCACGACAACCCAAGGCTAGGCAATGCACGGAAGGCAAGCAAAGAGAAACGGAAGGTAAGGAACGAAAGGGAAAGCAAAGAAAGGCAAGTGTAACGGAAGGAACGGCACGGCAAGGGGAAACAAGGCTAAGGCACGACAAGGCACGGCTAGGCAATGCACGGCAAGGCAAGCAAACGGTAACGCAAGGAAAGGCACGGTGAGGCTAGGCAAGGCTAATGCACGAAAACGCATGGCTAGGCGATGCACGACAATGCAAGGAAAGCTTAAAGCAAAGGAAGGCAAGGTCAGGCGAGATAAGGCTAAGGCACGACAACGCAAGGCTAGGAAATTCAGGGAAGGCAAGTAAAGAGGACCGGAAGGTAAGCAAGGCAAGGAAAAGGAAGGAAAGGCCAGGGTAACGGAAGGAACGGCACGGCAAGGGGAAACAAGGCTAAGGCACGGCAACGCAGGCTAGGCAATGCACGGCAAGGCAAGGAAAGGGTAACGCATGGGAAAGCACGTTCAGGCGAGGCAAGGCTAAGGCACAACAACGCAAGGCTAGGCAATGCACGGAAGGCAAGCAAAGAGTAACGGAAGGTAAGGAAGGCAAGGGAAAGGAAGGAAAGGCAAGTGTAACGGAAGGAACGGCACGGCAAGGGGAAACAAGGCTAAGGCACGACAACGCACGCTAGGCAATGCACGGCAAGGCAAGGAAAGGGTAAAGCATAGGAAAGCACGGTCAGGCGAGGCAAGCCTAAGGCATGACAACGCAAGGCTAGGCAATGCACGGAAAGCAAGCAAAAAGTAACGGAACGCAAGGAAGGCAAGGGAAAGCAAGGGAAGGCAATGGTAACGGAAGGAACGGCCCGGCAAGGGGTAACAAGGCTAAGGCACGACAACGCAGGGCTAGGCAATGCACGGCAAGGCAAGGAAAGGGTAACGCATGGGAAAGCACGGTCAGGCGAGGTAAGGCTAAGGAAAGCCAACGCAAGGCTAGGCAATGCACGGAAAGCAAGCAAGGAGTAACGGAATGCAAGGAAGGAAAGGGAAAGCAAGGGAAGGCAAGGGTAACGGAAGGAACGGCACGGCAAGGGGTAACAAGGCTAAGGCACGACAACACACGGCTAGGAAATGCACGACAAGGCAAGGAAAGGGTAACGCAAGGCAAGGCACGGTGAGGCTAGGCAAGGTTAATGCACGACAACGCAAGGCTAGGCAATGCACGACAATGCAAGGAAAGCTTAAAGCAAAGGAAGGCACGGTCAGGCGAGATAAGGCTAAGGCACGACAACGCAAGGCTAGGCAATGCACGGAAGGCAAGCAAAGAGTAACGGAAGGTAAGGAAGGCAAGGGAAAGCAAGGAAAGGCAATGGTAACGGAAGGAACGGCACGGCAAGGGGAAACAAGGCTAAGGCAAGACAACGCACGCTAGGCAATGCACGGCAAGGCAAGGAAAGGGTAACGCATGGGAAAGCACGGTCAGGCGAGGCAAGGCTAAGGCACGACAACCCAAGGCTAGGCAATGCACGGAAGGCAAGCAAAGAGAAACGGAAGGTAAGGAAGGAAAGGGAAAGCAAAGAAAGGCAAGTGTAACGGAAGGAACGGCACGGCAAGGGGAAACAAGGCTAAGGCACGACAAGGCACGGCTAGGCAATGCACGGCAAGGCAAGCAAACGGTAACGCAAGGAAAGGCACGGTGAGGCTAGGAAAGGCTAATGCACGAAAACGCATGGCTAGGCGATGCACGACAATGCAAGGAAAGCTTAAAGCAAAGGAAGGCAAGGTCAGGCGAGATAAGGCTAAGGCACGACAACGCAAGGCTAGGAAATTCAGGGAAGGCAAGTAAAGAGTAACGGAAGGTAAGCAAGGCAAGGAAAAGGAAGGAAAGGCCAGGGTAACGGAAGGAACGGCACGGTAAGGGGAAACAAGGCTAAGGCACGGCAACGCAGGCTAGGCAATGCACGGCAAGGCAAGGAAAGGGTAACGCATGGGAAAGCACGGTCAGGCGATGCAAGGCTAAGGCATGACAACGCAAGGCTAGGCAATGCACGGAAAGCAAGCAAAGAGTAACGGAACGCAAGGAAGGCAAGGGAAAGCAAGGGAAGGCAAGGGTAACGGAAGGAACGGCACGGCAAGGGGTAAGAAGGCTAAGGCACGACAACGCAGGGCTAGGCAATGCACGGCAAGGCAAGGAAAGGGTAACGCAGGGGAAGGCACGGTCAGGTGAGGCAAGGATAAGGCACGACAATGCAAGGCTAGGCAATGCACAGCAAGGCAAGGAAAGAGTACCGGAAGGAAAGGAAGGCAAGGCAAAGCCAGGCAAGGCAAGTGTAACAAAAGGCACGCCACGGCAAGGGGAATCAAGGCTAAGGCACGACAACGCACGGCTAGGCAATGCACGGCAAGGCAAGGAAAGGGTAACGCAAGGCAAGGCACGGTGAGGCTAGGCAAGGTTAATGCACGACAACGCAAGGCTAGGCAATGCACGACAATGCAAGGAAAGCTTAAAGCAAAGGAAGGCACATTCAGGCGAGACAAGGCTAAGGCACGGCAACGCAGGCTAGGCAATGCACGGCAAGGCAAGGAAAGGGTAACGCATGGGAAAGCACGTTCAGGCGAGGCAAGGCTAAGGCACAGCAACGCAAGGCTAGGCAATTCACGGAAGGCAAGCAAAGAGTAACGGAAAGTAAGGAAGGCAAGGGAAAGGAAGGAAAGGCAAGTGTAACGGAAGGAACGGCACGGCAAGGGGAAACAAGGCTAAGGCACGACAACACACGGCTAGGCAATGCACGGCAAGGCAAGGAAAGGGTAACGCATGGGAAAGCACGGTCAGGCGATGCAAGGCTAAGTCATGACAACGCAAGGCTAGGCAATGCACGGAAAGCAAGCAAAGAGTAACGGAACGCAAGGAAGGCAAGGGAAAGCAAAGGAAGGCAAGGGTAACGGAAGGAACGGCACGGTAAGGGGTAACAAGTCTAAGGCACGGCAACGCAGGGCTAGGCAATGCACGGCAAGGCAAGGAAAGGGTAACGCAGGGGAAGGCACGGTCAGGTGAGGCAAGGATAAGGCACGACAATGCAAGGCTAGGCAATGCACGGCAAGGCAAGGAAAGAGTAACGGAAGGAAAGGAAGGCAAGTCAAAGCCAGGAAAGGCAAGTGTAACAAAAGGCACGCCACGGCAAGGGGAAACAAGGCTAAGGCACGACAACGCACGGCTAGGCAATGCACGGCAAGGCAAGGAAAGGGTAACGCAAGGCAAGGCACGGTGAGGCTAGGCAAGGCTAATGCACGACAACGCAAGGCTAGGCAATGCACGACAATGCAAGGAAAGCTTAAAGGAAAGGAAGGCACGGTCAGGCGAGATAAGGCTAAGGCACGACAACGCAAGGCTAGGCAATGCAGGGAAGGGAAGCAAAGAGTAACGGAAGGTAAGCAAGGCAAGGAAAAGCAAGGAAAGGCAAGGGTAACGGAAGGAATTGCACGGCAAGGGGAAACAAGGCTAAGGCACGGCAACGCAGGCTGGGCAATGCACGGCAAGGCAAGGAAAGGGTAACGCATGGGAAAGCACGTTCAGGCGAGGCAAGGCTAAGGCACGACAACGCAAGGCTAGGCAATGCACGGAAGGCAAGCAAAGAGTAACGGAAGGTAAGGAAGGCAAGGGAAAGCAAAGAAAAGCAAGTGTAACGGAAGGAACTGCACGGCAAGGGGAAACAAGGCTAAGGCACGACAACGCACGGCTAGGCAATGCACGGCAAGGCAAGCAAAGGGTAACGCAAGGCAATGCACGGTGAGGCTAGACAAGGCTAATGCACGAAAACGCAAGGCTAGGCAATGCACGACAATGCAAGGAAAGCTTAAAGGAAAGGAAGGCAAGGTCAGGCGAGATAAGGCAAAGGCACGACAACGCAAGGCTAGGCAATGCAGGGAAGGCAAGCAAAGAGTAACGGAAGGCAAGGAAGGCAAGGGAAAGCAAGGAAAGGCAAGGGTAACGGAAGGAACGGCACGGCAAGGGGGAACAAGTCTAAGGCACGACACCGAACGCTAGGCAATGAACGGCAAGGCAAGGAAAGGGTAACGCATGGGAAAGCACGGTCAGGCGAGGCAAGGCTAAGGCACGACAACGGAAGGCTAGGCAATGCACGGAAGGCAAGCAAAGAGTAACGGAAGGTAAGGAAGGCAAGGGAAAGCAAGGAAAGGCAAGTGTAACGGAAGGAACGGCACGGCAAGGGGCAAGAAGGCTAAGGCACGACAACGCAGGGCTAGGCAATGCACGGCAAGGCAAGGAAAGGGTAACGCAGGGGAAGGCACGGTCAGGTGAGGCAAGGATAAGGCACGACAATGCAAGGCTAGGCAATGCAGGGCAAGGCAAGGAAAGAGTAACGGAAGGAAAGGAAGGCAAGGCAAAGCCAGGCAAGGCAAGTGTAACAAAAGGCACGCAACGGCAAGGGGAAACAAGGCTAAGGCACGACAACACACGGCTAGGAAATGCACGGCAAGGCAAGGAAAGGGTAACGCAAGGCAAGGCACGGTGAGGCTAGGCAAGGCTAATGCACGACAACGCAAGGCTAGGCAAGGCACGACAATTCAAGTAAAGCTTAAAGGAAAGGAAGGCACGGTCAGGCGAGATAAGGCTAAGGAACGACAACGAAAGGCTAGGCAATGAAGGGAAGGCAAGCAAAGAGTAACGGAAGGTAAGGAAGGCAAGGGAAAGCAAGGAAAGGCAATGGTAACGGAAGGAACGGCACGGCAAGGGGAAACAAGTCTAAGGCACGACAACGCACGCTAGGCAATGCACGGCAAGGCAAGGAAAGGGTAACGCATGGGAAAGCACGGTCAGGGGAGGCAAGGCTAAGGCACGACAACGCAAGGCTTGGCAATGCACGGAAGGCAAGCAAAGAGTAACGGAAGGTAAGGAAGGCAAGGGAAAGCAAAGAAAGGCAAGTGTAACGGAAGGAACGGCACGGCAAGGGGAAACAAGGCTAAGGCACGACAACGCACGCTAGGCAATGCATGGCAAGGCAAGGCAAGGGTAACGCATGGGAAAGCACGGTCAGGCGAGGCAAGGCTAAGGAAAGCCAACGCAAGGCTAGGCAATGCACGGAAAGCAAGCAAGGAGTAACGGAATGCAAGGAAGGAAAGGGAAAGCAAGGGAAGGCAAGGGTAACGGAAGGAACGGCACGGCAAGGGGTAACAAGGCTAAGGCACGACAACAGACGGCTAGGAAATGCACGGCAAGGCAAGGAAAGGGTAACGCAAGGCAAGGCACGGTGAGGCTAGGCAAGGTTAATGCACGACAACGCAAGGCTAGGCAATGCACGACAATGCAAGGAAATCTTAAAGCAAAGGAAGGCACGGTCAGGCGAGATAAGGCTAAGGCACGACAACGCAAGGCTAGGCAATTCAGGGAAGGCAAGCAAAGAGTAACGGAAGGTAAGCAAGGCAAGGAAAAGGAAGGAAAGGCCAGGGTAACGGAAGGAACGGCACGGCAAGGGGAAACAAGTCTAAGGCACGACACCGAACGCTAGGCAATGAACGGCAAGGTAAGGAAAGGGTAACGCATTTGAAAGCACGGTCAGGCGAGGCAACGCTAAGGCACGACAACGCAAGGCTAGGCAATGCACGGAAGGCAAGCAAAGAGTAACGGAAGGTAAGGAAGGCAAGGGAAAGGAAGGAAAGGCAAGTGCAACGGAAGGAACGGCACGGCAAGGGGAAACAAGGCTAAGGCACGACAACGCACGGCTAGGCAATGCACGGAAGGGCAAGGAAAGGGTAACGCATGGGAAAGCACGGTCAGGCGATGCAAGGCTAAGGCATGACAACGCAAGGCTAGGCAATGCACGGAAAGCAAGCAAAGAGTAACGGAACGCAAGGAAGGCAAGGGAAAGCAAGGGAAGGCAAGGGTAACGGAAGGAACGGCAATGTAAGGGGTAACAAGTCTAAGGCACGGCAACGCAGGGCTAGGCAATGCACGGCAAGGCAAGGAAAGGGTAACGCAGGGGAAGGCACGGTCAGGTGAGGCAAGGATAAGGCAAGACAATGCATGGCTAGGCAATGCACGGCAAGGCAAGGAAAGAGTAACGGAAGGAAAGGAAGGCAAGTCAAAGCCAGGAAAGGCAAGTGTAACAAAAGGCACGCCACGGCAAGGGGAAACAAGGCTAAGGCACGACAACGCACGGCTAGGCAATGCACGGCAAGGCAAGGAAAGGGTAACGCAAGGCAAGGCACGGTGAGGCTAGGCAAGGCTAATGCACGACAACGCAAGGCTAGGCAATGCACGACAATGCAAGGAAAGCTTAAAGCAAAGGAAGGCACGGTCAGGCGAGATAAGGCTAAGGCACGACAACGCAAGGCTAGGCAATGCAGGGAAGGGAAGCACAGAGTAACGGAAGGTAAGCAAGGCAAGGAAAAGCAAGGAAAGGCAAGGGTAACGGAAGGAATTGCACGGCAAGGGGAAACAAGGCTAAGGCACGGCAACGCAGGCTGGGCAATGCACGGCAAGGCAAGGAAAGGGTAACGCATGGGAAAGCACGTTCAGGCGAGGCAAGGCTAAGGCACGACAACGCAAGGCTAGGCAATGCACGGAAGGCAAGCAAAGAGTAACGGAAGTTAAGGAAGGCAAGGGAAAGCAAAGAAAGGCAAGTGTAACGGAAGGAACTGCACGGCAAGGGGAAACAAGGCTAAGGCACGACAACGCACGGCTAGGCAATGCACGGCAAGGCAAGCAAACGGTAACGCAAGGCAATGCACGGTGAGGCTAGACAAGGCTAATGCACGAAAACGCAAGGCTAGGCAATGCACGACAATGCAAGGAAAGCTTAAAGCAAAGGAAGGCAAGGTCAGGCGAGATAAGGCAAAGGCACGACAACGCAAGGCTAGGCAATTCAGGGAAGGCAAGCAAAGAGTAACGGAAGGTAAGGAAGGCAAGGAAAAGCAAGGAAAGGCAAGGGTAACGGAAGGAACGGCACGGCAAGGGGGAAGATGTGTAAGGCACGACACCGAACGCTAGGCAATGAACGGCAAGGCAAGGAAAGGGTAACTCATGGGAAAGCACGGTCAGGCGAGGGAAGGCTAAGGCACGACAACGCAAGGCTAGGCAATGCACGGAAGGTAAGCAAAGAGTAACGGAAGGTAAGGAAGGCAAGGGAAAGCAAGGAAAGGCAAGTGTAACGGAAGGAACGGCACGGCAAGGGGAAACAAGGCTAAGGCACGACAACGCACGCTAGGCAATGCACGGCAAGGCAAGGAAAGGGTAACGCATGGGAAAGCACGGTCAGGCGAGTCAAGGCTAAGGCATGACAACGTAAGGCTAGGCAATGCACGGAAAGCAAGCAAAGAGTAACGGAACGCAAGGAAGGCAAGGGAAAGCAAGGGAAGGCAAGGGAAACGGAAGGAACGGCACGGCAAGGGGTAAGAAGGCTAAGGCACGACAACGCAGGGCTAGGCAATGCACGGCAAGGCAAGGAAAGGGTAACGCAAGGCAAGGCACGGTGAGGCTAGGCAAGGCTAATGCACGACAACGCAAGGCTAGGCAATGCACGACAATGCAAGGAAAGCTTAAAGCAAAGGAAGGCACGGTCAGGCGAGATAAGGCTAAGGCACGACAACGCAAGGCTAGGCAATGCACGGAAGGCAAGCAAAGAGTAACGGAAGGTAAGTAAGGCAAGGGAAAGCAAACAAAGGCAAGTGTAACGGAAGGAACGGCACGGCAAGGGGAAACAAGGCTATGGCACGACAACGCAGGGCTAGGCAATGCACGGCAAGGCAAGGAAAGAGTAACGGAAGGAAAGGAAGGCAAGGCAAAGCCAGGCAAGGCAAGTGTAACAAAAGGCACGCAACGGCAAGGGGAAACAAGGCTAAGGCACGACAACACACGGCTAGGAAATGCACGGCAAGGCAAGGAAAGGGTAACGCATGGGAAAGCACGGTCAGGCGAGGCAAGGCTAAGGAAAGCCAACGCAAGGCTAGGCAATGCACGGAAAGCAAGCAAGGAGTAACGGAATGCAAGGAAGGAAAGGGAAAGCAAGGGAAGGCAAGGGTAACGGAAGGAACGGCACGGCAAGGGGAAACAAGGCTAAGGCACGACAACGCACGCTAGGCAATGCACGGCAAGGCAAGGAAAGGGTAACGCATGGGAAAGCACGGTCAGGCGAGGCAAGGCTAAGGAAAGCCAACGCAAGGCTAGGCAATGCACGGAAAGCAAGCAAGGAGTAACGGAATGCAAGGAAGGAAAGGGAAAGCAAGGGAAGGCAAGGGTAACGGAAGGAACGGCACGGCAAGGGGAAACAAGGCTAAGGCACGACAACGCACGCTAGGCAATGCACGGCAAGGCAAGGAAAGGGTAACGCATGGGAAAGCACGGTCAGGCGAGGCAAGGCTAAGGAAAGCCAACTCAAGGCTAGGCAATGCACAGTAAGCAAGCAAGGAGTAACGGAATGCAAGGAAGGAAAGGGAAAGCAAGGGAAGGCAAGGGTAACGGAAGGAACGGCACGGCAAGGGGTAACAAGGCTAAGGCACGACAACACACGGCTAGGAAATGCACGGCAAGGCAAGGAAAGGATAACGCAAGGCAAGGCACGGTGAGGCTAGGCAAGGTTAATGCACGACAACCCAAGGCTAGGCAATGCACGACAATGCAAGGAAAGCTTAAAGCAAAGGAAGGCACGGTCAGGCGAGATAAGTCTAAGGCACGACAACGCAAGGCTAGGCAATGCAGGGAAGGCAAGCAAAGAGTAACGGAAGGTAAGCAAGGCAAGGAAAAGCAAGGAAAGGCAATGGTAACGGAAGGAACGGCACGGCAAGGGGAAACAAGGCTAAGGCACGACAACGCACGCTAGGCAATGCACGGCAAGGCAAGGAAAGGGTAACGCATGGGAAAGCACGGTCAGGCGATGCAAGGCTAAGGCACGACAACCCAAGGCTAGGCAATGCACGGACGGCAAGCAAAGAGAAACGGAAGGTAAGGAAGGAAAGGGAAAGCAAAGAAAGGCAAGTGTAACGGAAGGAACGGCACGGCAAGGGGAAACAAGGCTAAGGCACGACAAGGCACGGCTAGGCAATGCACGGCAAGGTAAGCAAACGGTAACGCAAGGAAAGGCACGGTGAGGCTAGGCAAGGCTAATGCACGAAAACGCATGGCTAGGCGATGCACGACAATGCAAGGAAAGCTTAAAGCAAAGGAAGGCACGGTCAGGCGAGATAAGGCTAAGGCACGACAACGCAAGGCTAGGCAATTCAGGGAAGGCAAGCAAAGAGTAACGGAAGGTAAGCAAGGCAAGGAAAAGGAAGGAAAGGCCAGGGTAACGGAAGGAACGGCACGGCAAGGGGAAACAAGTCTAAGGCGCGACACCGAACGCTAGGCAATGAACGGCAAGGCAAGGAAAGGGTAACGCATTTGAAAGCACGGTCAGGCGAGGCAACGCTAAGGCACGACAACGCAAGGCTAGGCAATGCACGGAAGGCAAGCAAAGAGTAACGGAAGGTAAGGAAGGCAAGGGAAAGGAAGGAAAGGCAAGTGTAACGGAAGGAACGGCACGGCAAGGGGAAACAAGGCTAAGGCACGACAACGCACGGCTAGGCAATGCACGGAAAGGCAAGGAAAGGGTAACGCATGGGAAAGCACGGTCAGGCGATGCAAGGCTAAGGCATGACAACGCAAGGCTAGGCAATGCACGGAAAGCAAGCAAAGAGTAACGGAACGCAAGGAAGGCAAGGGAAAGCAAGGGAAGGCAAGGGTAACGGAAGGAACGGCACGGTAAGGGGTAACAAGTCTAAGGCACGGCAACGCAGGGCTAGGCAATGCACGGCAAGGCAAGGAAAGGGTAACGCAGGGGAAGGCACGGTCAGGTGAGGCAAGGATAAGGCACGACAATGCAAGGCTAGGCAATGCACGGCAAGGCAAGGAAAGAGTAACGGAAGGAAAGGAAGGCAAGTCAAAGCCAGGAAAGGCAAGTGTAACAAAAGGCACGCCACGGCAAGGGGAAACAAGGCTAAGGCACGACAACGCACGGCTAGGCAATGCACGGCAAGGCAAGGAAAGGGTAACGCAAGGCAAGGCACGGTGAGGCTAGGCAAGGCTAATGCACGACAACGCAAGGCTAGGCAATGCACGACAATGCAAGGAAAGCTTAAAGCAAAGGAAGGCACGGTCAGGCGAGATAAGGCTAAGGCACGACAACGCAAGGCTAGGCAATGCAGGGAAGGGAAGCAAAGAGTAACGGAAGGTAAGGAAGGCAAGGAAAAGCAAGGAAAGGCAAGGGTAAGGGAAGGAACGGCACGGCAAGGGGAAACAAGGCTAAGGCACGGCAACGCAGGCTGGGCAATGCACGGCAAGGCAAGGAAAGGGTAACGCATGGGAAAGCACGTTCAGGCGAGGCAAGGCTATGGCACGACAACGCAAGGCTAGGCAATGCACGGAAGGCAAGCAAAGAGTAACGGAAGGTAAGGAAGGCAAGGGAAAGCAAAGAAAGGCAAGTGTAACGGAAGGAACTGCACGGCAAGGGGAAACAAGGCTAAGGCACGACAACGCACGGCTAGGCAATGCACGGCAAGGCAAGCAAAGGGTAACGCAAGGCAATGCACGGTGAGGCTAGACAAGGCTAATGCACGAAAACGCAAGGCTAGGCAATGCACGACAATGCAAGGAAAGCTTAAAGCAAAGGAAGGCAAGGTCAGGCGAGATAAGGCAAAGGCACGACAACGCAAGGCTAGGCAATTCAGGGAAGGCAAGCAAAGAGTAACGGAAGGTAAGGAAGGCAAGGAAAAGCAAGGAAAGGCAAGGGTAACGGAAGGAACGGCACGGCAAGGGGGAACAATTCTCAGGCACGACACCGAACGCTAGGCAATGAACGGCAAGGCAAGGAAAGGGTAACGCATGGGAAAGCACGGTCAGGCGAGGCAAGGCTAAGGCACGACAACGGAAGGCTAGGCAATGCACGGAAGGCAAGCAAAGAGTAACGGAAGGTAAGGAAGGCAAGGGAAAGCAAGGAAAGGCAAGTGTAACGGAAGGAACGGCACGGCAAGGGGAAACAATGCTAAGGCACGACAACGCACGCTAGGCAATGCACGGCAAGGCAAGGAAAGGGTAACGCATGGGAAAGCACGGTCAGGCGAGGCAAGGCTAAGGCATGACAACGCAAGGCTAGGCAATGCACGGAAAGCAAGCAAAGAGTAACGGAACGCAAGGAAGGCAAGGGAAAGCAAGGGAAGGCAAGGGTAACGGAAGGAACGGCACGGCAAGGGGTAAGAAGGCTAAGGCACGACTACGCAGGGCTAGGCAATGCACGGCAAGGCAAGGAAAGGGTAACGCAGGGGAAGGCACGGTCAGGTGAGGCAAGGATAGGGCACGACAATGCAAGGCTAGGCAATGCACGGCAAGGCAAGTAAAGAGTAACGGAAGGAAAGAAAGGCAAGGCAAAGCCAGGCAAGGCAAGTGTAACAAAAGGCACGCCACGGCAAGGGGAATCAAGGCTAAGGCACGACAACGCACGGCTAGGCAATGCACGGCAAGGCAAGCAAAGGGTAACGCAAGGCAAGGCACGGTGAGGCTAGTCAAGGCTAATGCACGAAAACGCAAGGCTAGGCAATGCACGACAATGCAAGGAAAGCTTAAAGCAAAGGAAGGCACGGTCAGGCGAGATAAGTCTAATGCACGACAACGCAAGGCTAGGCAATGCACGGAAGGCAAGCAAAGAGTAACGGAAGGTAAGGAAGGCAAGGGAAAGCAAAGAAAGGCAAGTGTAACGGAAGGAACGGCACGGCAAGGGGAAACAAGGCTAAGGCACGACAACGCACGCTAGGCAATGCACGGCAAGGCAAGGAAAGGGTAACGCATGGGAAAGCACGGTCAGGCGAGGCAAGCCTAAGGCATGACAACGCAAGGCTAGGCAATGCACGGAAGGCAAGCAAAGAGTAACGGAAGTTAAGGAAGGCAAGGGAAAGCAAAGAAAGGCAAGTGTAACGGAAGGAACTGCACGGCAAGGGGAAACAAGGCTAAGGCACGACAACGCACGGCTAGGCAATGCACGGCAAGGCAAGCAAAGGGTAACGCAAGGCAATGCACGGTGAGGCTAGACAAGGCTAATGCACGAAAACGCAAGGCTAGGCAATGCACGACAATGCAAGGAAAGCTTAAAGCCAAGGAAGGCAAGGTCAGGCGAGATAAGGCAAAGGCACGACAACGCAAGGCTAGGCAATTCAGGGAAGGCAAGCAAAGAGTAACGGAAGGTAAGGAAGGCAAGGAAATGCAAGGAAAGGCAAGGGTAACGGAAGGAACGGCACGGCAAGGGGGAAGAAGTGTAAGGCACGACACCGAACGCTAGGCAATGAACGGCAAGGCAAGGAAAGGGTAACGCATGGGAAAGCACGGTCAGGCGAGGCAAGGCTAAGGCACGACAACGCAAGGCTAGGCAATGCACGGAAGGTAAGCAAAGAGTAACGGAAGGTAAGGAAGGCAAGGGAAAGCAAGGAAAGGCAAGTGTAACGGAAGGAACGGCACGGCAAGGGGCAACAAGGCTAAGGCACGACAACGCACGCTAGGCAATGCACGGCAAGGCAAGGAAAGGGTAACGCATGGGAAAGCACGGTCAGGCGAGTCAAGGCTAAGGCATGACAACGCAAGGCTAGGCAATGCACGGAAAGCAAGCAAAGAGTAACGGAACGCAAGGAAGGCAAGGGAAAGCAAGGGAAGGCAAGGGAAACGGAAGGAACGGCACGGCAAAGGGTAAGAAGGCTAAGGCACGACAACGCAGGGCTAGGCAATGCACGGCAAGGCAAGGAAAGGGTAACGCAAGGCAAGGCACGGTGAGGCTAGGCAAGGCTAATGCACGACAACGCAAGGCTAGGCAATGCACGACAATGCAAGGAAAGCTTAAAGCAAAGGAAGGCAAGGTCAGGCGAGATAAGGCTAAGGCACGACAACGCAAGGCTAGGAAATTCACGGAAGGCAAGCAAAGAGTAACGGAAGGTAAGTAAGGCAAGGGAAAGCAAACAAAGGCAAGTGTAACGGAAGGAACGGCACGGCAAGGGGAAACAAGGCTATGGCACGACAACGCAGGGCTAGGCAATGCACGGCAAGGCAAGGAAAGAGTAACGGAAGGAAAGGAAGGGAAGGCAAAGCCAGGCAAGGCAAGTGTAACAAAAGGCACGCAACGGCAAGGGGAAACAAGGCTAAGGCACGACAACACACGGCTAGGAAATGCACGGCAAGGAAAGGAAAGGGTAACGCAAGGCAAGGCACGGTGAGGCTAGGCAAGGCTAATGCACGACAACGCAAGGCTAGGCAATGCACGACAATGCAAGTAAAGCTTAAAGCAAAGGAAGGCACGGTCAGGCGAGATAAGGCTAAGGCACGACAACGCAAGGCTAGGCAATGCACGGAAGGCAAGCAAAGAGTAACGGAAGGTAAGGAAGGCAAGGGAAAGCAAAGAAAGGCAAGTGTAACGGAAGGAACGGCACGGCAAGGGGAAACAAGGCTAAGGCACGACAACGCACGCTAGGCAATGCACGGGAAGGCAAGGAAAGGGTAACGCATGGGAAAGCACGGTCAGGCGAGGCAAGGCTAAGGAAAGCCAACGCAAGGCTAGGCAATGCACGGAAAGCAAGCAAGGAGTAACGGAATGCAAGGAAGGAAAGGGAAAGCAAGGGAAGGCAAGGGTAACGGAAGGAACGGCACGGCAAGGGGAAACAAGGCTAAGGCACGACAACGCACGCTAGGCAATGCACGGCAAGGCAAGGAAAGGGTAACGCATGGGAAAGCACGGTCAGGCGAGGTAAGGCTAAGGAAAGCCAACGCAAGGCTAGGCAATGCACGGAAAGCAAGCAAGGAGTAACGGAATGCAAGGAAGGAAAGGGAAAGCAAGGGAAGGCAAGGGTAACGGAAGGAACGGCAAGGCAAGGGGTAACAAGGCTAAGGCACGACAACACACGGCTAGGAAATGCACGGCAAGGCAAGGAAAGGGTAACGCAAGGCAAGGCACGGTGAGGCTAGGCAAGGTTAATGCACGACAACGCAAGGCTAGGCAATTCACGACAATGCAAGGAAAGCTTAAAGCAAAGGAAGGCACGGTCAGGCGAGATAAGTCTAAGGCACGACAACGCAAGGCTAGGCAATGCACGGAAGGCAAGCAGAGAGTAACGGAAGGTAAGGAAGGCAAGGGAAAGCAAGGAAAGGCAATGGTAACGGAAGGAACGGCACGGCAAGGGGAAACAAGGCTAAGGCACGACAACGCACGCTAGGCAATGCACGGCAAGGCAAGGAAAGGGTAACGCATGGGAAAGCACGGTCAGGCGAGGCAAGGCTAAGGCACGACAACCCAAGGCTAGGCAATGCACGGAAGGCAAGCAAAGAGAAACGGAAGGTAAGGAAGGAAAGGGAAAGCAAAGAAAGGCAAGTGTAACGGAAGGAACGGCACGGCAAGGGGAAACAAGGCTAAGGCACGACAAGGCACGGCTAGGCAATGCACGGCAAGGTAAGCAAACGGTAACGCAAGGAAAGGCACGGTGAGGCTAGGCAAGGCTAATGCACGAAAACGCATGGCTAGGCGATGCACGACAATGCTAGGAAAGCTTAAAGCAAAGGAAGGCACGGTCAGGCGAGATAAGGCTAAGGCACGACAACGCAAGGCTAGGAAATTCAGGGAAGGCAAGCAAAGAGTAACGGAAGGTAAACAAGGCAAGGAAAAGGAAGGAAAGGCCAGGGTAACGGAAGGAACGGCACGGCAAGGGGAAACAAGTCTAAGGCACGACACCGAACGCTAGGCAATGAACGGCAAGGCAAGGAAAGGGTAACGCATTTGAAAGCACGGTAAGGCGAGGCAACGCTAAGGCACGACAACGCAAGGCTAGGCAATGCACGGAAGGCAAGCAAAGAGTAACGGAAGGTAAGGAAGGCAAGGGAAAGGAAGGAAAGGCAAGTGTAACGGAAGGAACGGCACGGCAAGGGGAAACAAGGCTAAGGCACGACAACGCACGGCTAGGCAATGCACGGAAAGGCAAGGAAAGGGTAACGCATGGGAAAGCACGGTCAGGCCATGCAAGGCTAAGGCATGACAACGCAAGGCTAGGCAATGCACGGAAAGCAAGCAAAGAGTAACGGAACGCAAGGAAGGCAAGGGAAAGCAAGGGAAGGCAAGGGTAACGGAAGGAACGGCACGGTAAGGGGTAACAAGTCTAAGGCACGGCAACGCAGGGCTAGGCAATGCACGGCAAGGCAAGGAAAGGGTAACGCAGGGGAAGTCACGGTCAGGTGAGGCAAGGATAAGGCACGACAATGCAAGGCTAGGCAATGCACGGCAAGGCAAGGAAAGAGTAACGGAAGGAAAGGAAGGCAAGTCAAAGCCAGGAAAGGCAAGTGTAACAAAAGGCACGCCACGGCAAGGGGAAACAAGGCTAAGGCACGACAACGCACGGCTAGGCAATGCACGGCAAGGCAAGGAAAGGGTAACGCAAGGCAAGGCACGGTGAGGCTAGGCAAGGCTAATGCACGACAACGCAAGGCTAGGCAATGCACGACAATGCAAGGAAATCTTAAAGCAAAGGAAGGCACGGTCAGGCGAGATAAGGCTAAGGCACGACAACGCAAGGCTAGGCAATGCAGGGAAGGGAAGCAAAGAGTAACGGAAGGTAAGCAAGGCAAGGAAAAGCAAGGAAAGGCAAGGGTAAGGGAAGGAATTGCACGGCAAGGGGAAACAAGGCTAAGGCACGGCAACGCAGGCTGGGCAATGCACGGCAAGGCAAGGAAAGGGTAACGCATGGGAAAGCACGTTCAGGCGAGGCAAGGCTATGGCACGACAACGCAAGGCTAGGCAATGCACGGAAGGCAAGCAAAGAGTAACGGAAGGTAAGGAAGGCAAGGGAAAGCAAAGAAAGGCAAGTGTAACGGAAGGAACTGCACGGCAAGGGGGAACAAGTCTAAGGCACGACACCGAACGCTAGGCAATGAACGGCAAGGCAAGGAAAGGGTAACGCATGGGAAAGCACGGTCAGGCGAGGCAAGGCTAAGGCACGACAACGGAAGGCTAGGCAATGCACGGAAGGCAAGCAAAGAGTAACGGAAGGTAAGGAAGGCAAGGGAAAGCAAGGAAAGGCAAGTGTAACGGAAGGAACGGCACGGCAAGGGGAAACAAGGCTAAGGCACGACAACGCACGCTAGGCAATGCACGGCAAGGCAAGGAAAGGGTAACGCATGGGAAAGCACGGTCAGGCGAGGCAAGGCTAAGGCTTGACAACGCAAGGCTAGGCAATGCACGGAAAGCAAGCAAAGAGTAACGGAACGCAAGGAAGGCAAGGGAAAGCAAGGGAAGGCAAGGGTAACGGAAGGAACGGCACGGCAAGGGGTAAGAAGGCTAAGGCACGACAACGCAGGGCTAGGCAATGCACGGCAAGGCAAGGAAAGGGTAACGCAGGGGAAGGCACGGTCAGGTGAGGCAAGGATAAGGCACGACAATGCAAGGCTAGGCAATGCACGGCAAGGCAAGTAAAGAGTAACGGAAGGAAAGAAAGGCAAGGCAAAGCCAGGCAAGGCAAGTGTAACAAAAGGCACGCCACGGCAAGGGGAATCAAGGCTACGGCACGACAACGCATGGCTAGGCAATGCACGGCAAGGCAAGGAAAGGGTAACGCAAGGCAAGGCACGGTGAGGCTAGTCAAGGCTAATGCACGACAACGCAAGGCTAGGCAATGCACGGCAATGCAAGGAAAGCTTAAAGCAAAGGAAGGCACGGTCAGGCGAGATAAGGCTAATGCACGACAACGCAAGGCTAGGCAATGCACGGAAGGCAAGCAAAGAGTAACGGAAGGTAAGGAAGGCAAGGGAAAGCAAAGAAAGGCAAGTGTAACGGAAGGAACGGCACGGCAAGGGGAAACAAGGCTAAGGCACGACAACGCACGCTAGGCAATGCACGGCAAGGCAAGGAAAGGGTAACGCATGGGAAAGCACGGTCAGGCGAGGGAAGCCTAAGGCATGACAACGCAAGGCTAGGCAATGCACGGAAAGCAAGCAAAGAGTAACGGAACGCAAGGAAGGCAAGGGAAAGCAAGGGAAGGCAAGGGTAACGGAAGGAACGGCACGGCAAGGGGTAACAAGGCTAAGGCACGACAACGCAGGGCTAGGCAATGCACGGCAAGGCAAGGAAAGAGTAACGGATGGAAAGGAAGGCAAGGCAAAATCAGGCAAGGCAAGTGTAACAAAAGGCACGCAACGGCAAGGGGAAACAAGGCTAAGGCACGACAACGCACGCTAGGCAATGCACGGGAAGGCAAGGAAAGGGTAACGCATGGGAAAGCACGGTCAGGCGAGGCAAGGCTAAGGAAAGCCAACGCAAGGCTAGGCAATGCACGGAAAGCAAGCAAGGAGTAACGGAATGCAAGGAAGGAAAGGGAAAGCAAGGGAAGGCAAGGGTAACGGAAGGAACGGCACGGCAAGGGGAAACAAGGCTAAGGCACGACAACGCAGGCTAGGCAATGCACGGCAAGTCAAGGAAAGGGTAACGCATGGGAAAGCACGGTCAGGCGAGGTAAGGCTAAGGAAAGCCAACGCAAGGCTAGGCAATGCACGGAAAGCAAGCAAGGAGTAACGGAATGCAAGGAAGGAAAGGGAAAGCAAGGGAAGGCAAGGGTAACGGAAGGAACGGCAAGGCAAGGGGTAACAAGGGTAAGGCACGACAACACACGGCTAGGAAATGCACGGCAACGCAAGGAAAGGGTAACGCAGGGGAAGGCACGGTCAGGTGAGGCAAGGGTAAGGCACGACAATGCAAGGCTAGGCAATGCACGGGAAGGCAAGGAAAGAGTAACGCAAGGCAAGGCACGGTGAGGCTAGGCAAGGCTAATGCACGACAACGCAAGGCTAGGCAATGCACGACAATGCAAGTAAAGCTTAAAGCAAAGGAAGGCACGGTCAGGCGAGATAAGTCTAAGGCACGACAACGCAAGGCTAGGCAATGCACGGAAAGCAAGCAAAGAGTAACGGAACGCAAGGAAGGCAAGGGAAAGCAAGGGAAGGCAAGGGTAACGGAAGGAACGGCACGGCAAGGGGTAACAAGGCTAAGGCACGACAACGCAGGGCTAGGCAATGCACGGCAAGGCAAGGAAAGAGTAACGGAAGGAAAGGAAGGCAAGGCAAAGCCAGGCAAGGCAAGTGTAACAAAAGGCACGCAACGGCAAGGGGAAACAAGGCTAAGGCACGACAACACACGGCTAGGAAATGCACGGCAAGGCAAGGAAAGGGTAACGCAAGGCAAGGCACGGTGAGGCTAGGCAAGGCTAATGCACGACAACGCAAGGCTAGGCAATGCACGACAATGCAAGTAAAGCTTAAAGCAAAGGAAGGCACGGTCAGGCGAGATACGGCTAAGGCACGACAACGCAAGGCTAGGCAATGCACGGAAGGCAAGCAAAGAGTAACGGAAGGTAAGGAAGGCAAGGGAAAGCAAAGAAAGGCAAGTGTAACGGAAGGAACGGCACGGCAAGGGGAAACAAGGCTAAGGCACGACAACGCACGCTAGGCAATGCATGGCAAGGCAAGGAAAGGGTAACGCATGGGAAAGCACGGTCAGGCGAGGCAAGGCTAAGGAAAGCCAACGCAAGGATAGGCAATGCACGGAAAGCAAGCAGGGAGTAACGGAATGCAAGGAAGGAAAGGGAAAGCAAGGGAAGGCAAGGGTAACGGAAGGAACGGCACGGCAAGGGGTAACAAGGCTAAGGCACGACAACACACGGCTAGGAAATGCACGGCAAGGCAAGGAAAGGGTAACGCAAGGCAAGGCACGGTGAGGCTAGGCAAGGTTAATGCACGACAACGCAAGGCTAGGCAATGCAAGACAATGCAAGGAAAGCTTAAAGCAAAGGAAGGCACGGTCCGGCGAGATAAGGCTAAGGCACGACAACGCAAGGCTAGGCAATTCAGGGAAGGCAAGCAAAGAGTAACGGAAGGTAAGCAAGGCAAGGAAAAGGAAGGAAAGGCCAGGGTAACGGAAGGAACGGCACGGCAAGGGGAAACAAGTCTAAGGCCCGACACCGAACGCTAGGCAATGAACGGCAAGGCAAGGAAAGGGTAACGCATTTGAAAGCACGGTCAGGCGAGGCAACGCTAAGGCACGACAACGCAAGGCTAGGCAATGCACGGAAGGCAAGCAAAGAGTAACGGAAGGTAAGGAAGGCAAGGGAAAGGAAGGAAAGGCAAGTGTAACGGAAGGAACGGCACGGCAAGGGGAAACAAGGCTAAGGCACGACAACGCACGGCTAGGCAATGCACGGAAAGGCAAGGAAAGGGTAACGCATGGGAAAGCACGGTCAGGCGATGCAAGGCTAAGGCTTGACAACGGAAGGCTAGGCAATGCACGGAAAGCAAGCAAAGAGTAACGGAACGCAAGGAAGGCAAGGGAAAGCAAGGGAAGGCAAGGGTAACGGAAGGAACGGCACGGTAAGGGGTAACAAGTCTAAGGCACGGCAACGCAGGGCTAGGCAATGCACGGCAAGGCAAGGAAAGGGTAACGCAGGGGAAGGCACGGTCAGGTGAGGCAAGGATAAGGCACGACAATGCAAGGCTAGGCAATGCACGGCAAGGCAAGGAAAGAGTAACGGAAGGAAAGGAAGGCAAGTCAAAGCCAGGAAAGGCAAGTGTAACAAAAGGCACGCCACGGCAAGGGGAAACAAGGCTAAGGCACGACAACGCACGGCTAGGCAATGCACGGCAAGGCAAGGAAAGGGTAACGCAAGGCAAGGCACGGTGAGGCTAGGCAAGGCTAATGCACGACAACGCAAGGCTAGGCAATGCACGACAATGCAAGGAAAGCTTAAAGCAAAGGAAGGCACGGTCAGGCGAGATAAGGCTAGGGCACGACAACGCAAGGCTAGGCAATGCAGGGAAGGGAAGCAAAGAGTAACGGAAGGTAAGCAAGGCAAGGAAAAGCAAGGAAAGGCAAGGGTAACGGAAGGAATTGCACGGCAAGGGGAAACAAGGCTAAAGCACGGCAACGCAGGCTGGGCAATGCACGGCAAGGCAAGGAAAGGGGAACGCATGGGAAAGCACGTTCAGGCGAGGCAAGGCTAAGGCACGACAACGCAAGGCTAGGCAATGCACGGAAGGCAAGCAAAGAGTAACGGAAGGTAAGGAAGTCAAGGGAAAGCAAAGAAAGGCAAGTGTAACGGAAGGAACTGCACGGCAAGGGGAAACAAGGCTAAGGCACGACAACGCACGGCTAGGCAATGCACGGCAAGGCAAGCAAAGGGTAACGCAAGGCAATGCACGGTGAGGCTAGACAAGGCTAATGCACGAAAACGCAAGGCTAGGCAATGCACGACAATGCAAGGAAAGCTTAAAGCAACGGAAGGCAAGGTCAGGCGAGATAAGGCAAAGGCACGACAACGCAAGGCTAGGCAATGCACGGAAGGCAAGCAAAGAGTAACGGAAGGTAAGGAAGGCAAGGGAAAGCAAGGAAAGGCAAGTGTAACGGAAGGAACGGCACGGCAAGGGGAAACAAGGCTAAGGCACGACAACGCACGCTAGGCAATGCACGGCAAGGCAAGGAAAGGGTAACGCATGGGAAAGCACGGTCAGGCGAGGCAAGGCTAAGGCACGACAACGGAAGGCTAGGCAATGCACGGAAGGCAAGCAAAGAGTAACGGAAGGTAAGGAAGGCAAGGGAAAGCAAGGAAAGGCAAGTGTAACGGAAGGAACGGCACGGCAAGGGGAAACAAGGCTAAGGCACGACAACGCACGCTAGGCAATGCACGGCAAGGCAAGGAAAGGGTAACGCATGGGAAAGCACGTTCAGGCGAGGCAAGGCTAAGGCACGACAACGCAAGGCTAGGCAATGCACGGAAGGCAAGCAAAGAGTAACGGAAGGTAAGGAAGGCAAGGGAAAGCAAGGGAAGGCAAGGGTAACGGAAGTAACGGCACGGCATGGGGTAAGAAGGCTAAGGCACGACAACGCAGGGCTAGGCAATGCACGGCAAGGCAAGGAAAGGGTAACGCAGGGGAAGGCACGGTCAGGTGAGGCAAGGATAAGGCACGACAATGCAAGGCTAGGCAATGCACGGCAAGGCAAGTAAAGAGTAACGGAAGGAAAGAAAGGCAAGGCAAAGCCAGGCAAGGCAAGTGTAACAAAAGGCACGCCACGGCAAGGGGAATCAAGGCTACGGCACGACAACGCATGGCTAGGCAATGCACGGCAAGGCAAGGAAAGGGTAACGCAAGGCAAGGCACGGTGAGGCTAGTCAAGGCTAATGCACGACAACGCAAGGCTAGGCAATGCACGGCAATGCAAGGAAAGCTTAAAGCAAAGGAAGGCACGGTCAGGCGAGATAAGGCTAATGCACGACAACGCAAGGCTAGGCAATGCACGGAAGGCAAGCAAAGAGTAACGGAAGGTAAGGAAGGCAAGGGAAAGCAAAGAAAGGCAAGTGTAACGGAAGGAACGGCACGGCAAGGGGAAACAAGGCTAAGGCACGACAACGCACGCTAGGCAATGCACGGCAAGGCAAGGAAAGGGTAACGCATGGGAAAGCACGGTCAGGCGAGGCAAGCCTAAGGCATGACAACGCAAGGCTAGGCAATGCACGGAAAGCAAGCAAAGAGTAACGGAACGCAAGGAAGGCAAGGGAAAGCAAGGGAAGGCAAGGGTAACGGAAGGAACGGCACGGCAAGGGGTAACAAGGCTAAGGCACGACAACGCAGGGCTAGGCAATGCACGGCAAGGCAAGGAAAGAGTAACGGAAGGAAAGGAAGGCAAGGCAAAGCCAGGCAAGGCAAGTGTAACAAAAGGCACGCAACGGCAAGGGGAAACAAGGCTAAGGCACGACAACGCACGCTAGGCAATGCACGGGAAGGCAAGGAAAGGGTAACGCATGGGAAAGCACGGTCAGGCGAGGCAAGGCTAAGGAAAGCCAACGCAAGGCTAGGCAATGCACGGAAAGCAAGCAAGGAGTAACGGAATGCAAGGAAGGAAAGGGAAAGCAAGGGAAGGCAAGGGTAACGGAAGGAACGGCACGGCAAGGGGAAACAAGGCTAAGGCACGACAACGCAGGCTAGGCAATGCACGGCAAGGCAAGGAAAGGGTAACGCATGGGAAAGCACGGTCAGGCGAGGTAAGGCTAAGGAAAGCCAACGCAAGGCTAGGCAATGCACGGAAAGCAAGCAAGGAGTAACGGAATGCAAGGAAGGAAAGGGAAAGCAAGGGAAGGCAAGGGTAAAGGAAGGAACGGCAAGGCAAGGGGTAACAAGGGTAAGGCACGACAACACACGGCTAGGAAATGCACGGCAACGCAAGGAAAGGGTAACGCAGGGGAAGGCACGGTCAGGTGAGGCAAGGGTAAGGCACGACAATGCAAGGCTAGGCAATGCACGGGAAGGCAAGGAAAGAGTAACGCAAGGCAAGGCACGGTGAGGCTAGGCAAGGCTAATGCACGACAACGCAAGGCTAGGCAATGCACGACAATGCAAGTAAAGCTTAAAGCAAAGGAAGGCACGGTCAGGCGAGATAAGTCTAAGGCACGACAACGCAAGGCTAGGCAATGCACGGAAAGCAAGCAAAGAGTAACGGAACGCAAGGAAGGCAAGGGAAAGCAAGGGAAGGCAAGGGTAACGGAAGGAACGGCACGGCAAGGGGTAACAAGGCTAAGGCACGACAACGCAGGGCTAGGCAATGCACGGCAAGGCAAGGAAAGAGTAACGGAAGGAAAGGAAGGCAAGGCAAAGCCAGGCAAGGCAAGTGTAACAAAAGGCACGCAACGGCAAGGGGAAACAAGGCTAAGGCACGACAACACACGGCTAGGAAATGCACGGCAAGGCAAGGAAAGGGTAACGCAAGGCAAGGCACGGTGAGGCTAGGCAAGGCTAATGCACGACAACGCAAGGCTAGGCAATGCACGACAATGCAAGGAAAGCTTAAAGCAAAGGAAGGCACGGTCAGGCGAGATAAGGCTAAGGCACGACAACGCAAGGCTAGGCAATGCACGGAAGGCAAGCAAAGAGTAACGGAAGGTAAGGAAGGCAAGGGAAAGCAAAGAAAGGCAAGTGTAACGGAAGGAACGGCACGGCAAGGGGTAACAAGGCTAAGGCACGACAACACACGGCTAGGAAATGCACGGCAAGGCAAGGAAAGGGTAACGCAAGGCAAGGCACGGTGAGGCTAGGCAAGGTTAATGCACGACAACGCAAGGCTAGGCAATGCAAGACAATGCAAGGAAAGCTTAAAGCAAAGGAAGGCACGGTCCGGCGAGATAAGGCTAAGGCACGACAACGCAAGGCTAGGCAATTCAGGGAAGGCAAGCAAAGAGTAACGGAAGGTAAGGAAGGCAAGGGAAAGCAAGGAAAGGCAATGGTAACGGAAGGAACGGCACAGCAAGGGGAAACAAGTCTAAGGCACGACAACGCACGCTAGGCAAAGCACGGCAAGGCAAGGAAAGGGTAACGCATGGGAAAGCACGGTCAGGGGAGGCAAGGCTAAGGCACGACAACGCAAGGCTTGGCAATGCACGGAAGGCAAGCAAAGAGTAACGGAAGGTAAGGAAGGCAAGGGAAAGGAAGGAAAGGCAAGTGTAACGGAAGGAACGGCACGGCAAGGGGAAACAAGGCTAAGGCACGACAACGCAAGGCTAGGCAATGCACGGCAAGGCAAGGAAAGGGTAACGCATGGGAAAGCACGGTCAGGCGAGGCAAGGCTAAGGCATGACAAAGCAAGGCTAGGCAATGCACGGAAAGCAAGCAAAGAGTAACGGAACGCAAGGAAGGCAAGGGAAAGCAAGGGAAGGCAAGGGTAACGGAAGGAACGGCACTGTAAGGGGTAACAAGTCTAAGGCACGGCAACGCAGGGCTAGGCAATGCACGGCAAGGCAAGGAAAGGGTAACGCAGGGGAAGGCACGGTCAGGTGAGGCAAGGATAAGGCACGACAATGCAAGGCTAGGCAATGCACGGCAAGGCAAGGAAAGAGTAACGGAAGGAAAGGAAGGCAAGTCAAAGCCAGGAAAGGCAAGTGTAACAAAAGGCACGCCACGGCAAGGGGAAATAAGGCTAAGGCACGACAACGCACGGCTAGGCAATGCACGGCAAGGCAAGGAAAGGGTAACGCAAGGCAAGGCACGGTGAGGCTAGGCAAGGCTAATGCACGACAACGCAAGGCTAGGCAATGCACGACAATGCAAGGAAAGCTTAAAGCAAAGGAAGGCACGGTCAGGCGAGATAAGGCTAAGGCACGACAACGCAAGGCTAGGCAATGCAGGGAAGGGAAGCAAAGAGTAACGGAAGGTAAGCAAGGCAAGGAAAAGCAAGGAAAGGCAAGGGTAACGGAAGGAATTGCACGGCAAGGGGAAACAAGGCTAAGGCACGGCAACGCAGGCTGGGCAATGCACGGCAAGGCAAGGAAAGGGTAACGCATGGGAAAGCACGTTCAGGCGAGGCAAGGCTAAGGCACGACAACGCAAGGCTAGGCAATGCACGGAAGGCAAGCAAAGAGTAACGGAAGGTAAGGAAGGCAAGGGAAAGCAAAGAAAGGCAAGTGTAACGGAAGGAACTGCACGGCAAGGGGAAACAAGGCTAAGGCACGACAACGCACGGCTAGGCAATGCACGGCAAGGCAAGCAAAGGGTAACGCAAGGCAATGCACGGTGAGGCTAGACAAGGCTAATGCACGAAAACGCAAGGCTAGGCAATGCACGACAATGCAAGGAAAGCTTAAAGCAAAGGAAGGCAAGGTCAGGCGAGATAAGGCAAAGGCACGACAACGCAAGGCTAGGCAATTCAGGGAAGGCAAGCAAAGAGTAACGGAAGGTAAGGAAGGCAAGGAAAAGCAAGGAAAGGCAAGGGTAACGGAAGGAACGGCACGGCAAGGGGGAACAAGTCTAAGGCACGACACCGAACGCTAGGCAATGAACGGCAAGGCAAGGAAAGGGTAACGCATGGGAAAGCACGGTCAGGCGAGGCAAGGCTAAGGCACGACAACGGAAGGCTAGGCAATGCACGGAAGGCAAGCAAAGAGTAACGGAAGGTAAGGAAGGCAAGGGAAAGCAAGGAAAGGCAAGTGTAACGGAAGGAACGGCACGGCAAGGGGAAACAAGGCTAAGGCACGACAACGCACGCTAGGCAATGCACGGCAAGGCAAGGAAAGGGTAACGCATGGGAAAGCACGGTCAGGCGAGGCAAGGCTAAGGCTTGACAACGCAAGGCTAGGCAATGCACGGAAAGCAAGCAAAGAGTAACGGAACGCAAGGAAGGCAAGGGAAAGCAAGGGAAGGCAAGGGTAACGGAAGGAACGGCACGGCAAGGGGTAAGAAGGCTAAGGCACGACAACGCAGGGCTAGGCAATGCACGGCAAGGCAAGGAAAGGGTAACGCAGGGGAAGGCACGGTCAGGTGAGGCAAGGATAAGGCACGACAATGCAAGGCTAGGCAATGCACGGCAAGGCAAGGAAAGAGTAACGGAAGGAAAGATAGGCAAGGCAAAGCCAGGCAAGGCAAGTGTAACAAAAGGCACGCCACGGCAAGGGGAAACAAGGCTAAGGCACGACAACGCACGGCTAGGCAATGCACGGCAAGGCAAGGAAAGGGTAACGCAAGGCAAGGCACGGTGAGGCTAGGCAAGGCTAATGCACGACAACGCAAGGCTAGGCAATGCACGACAATGCAAGGAAAGCTTAAAGCAAAGGAAGGCACGGTCAGGCGAGATAAGGCTAATGCACGACAACGCAAGGCTAGGCAATGCACGGAAGGCAAGCAAAGAGTAACGGAAGGTAAGGAAGGCAAGGGAAAGCAAAGAAAGGCAAGTGTAACGGAAGGAACGGCACGGCAAGGGGAAACAAGGCTAAGGCACGACAACGCACGCTAGGCAATGCACGGCAAGGCAAGGAAAGGGTAACGCATGGGAAAGCACGGTCAGGCGAGGCAAGCCTAAGGCATGACAACGCAAGGCTAGGCAATGCACGGAAAGCAAGCAAAGAGTAACGGAACGCAAGGAAGGAAAGGGAAAGCAAGGGAAGGCAAGGGTAACGGAAGGAACGGCACGGCAAGGGGAAACAAGGCTAAGGCACGACAACGCAGGCTAGGCAATGCACGGCAAGTGAAGGAAAGGGTAACGCATGGGAAAGCACGGTCAGGCGAGGTAAGGCTAAGGAAAGCCAACGCAAGGCTAGGCAATGCACGGAAAGCAAGCAAGGAGTAACGGAATGCAAGGAAGGAAAGGGAAAGCAAGGGAAGGCAAGGGTAACGGAAGGAACGGCAAGGCAAGGGGTAACAAGGGTAAGGCACGACAACACACGGCTAGGAAATGCACGGCAAGGCAAGGAAAGGGTAACGCAGGGGAAGGCACGGTCAGGTGAGGCAAGGGTAAGGCACGACAATGCAAGGCTAGGCAATGCACGGGAAGGCAAGGAAAGAGTAACGCAAGGCAAGGCACGGTGAGGCTAGGCAAGGCTAATGCACGACAACGCAAGGCTAGGCAATGCACGACAATGCAAGTAAAGCTTAAAGCAAAGGAAGGCACGGTCAGGCGAGATAAGGCTAAGGCACGACAACGCAAGGCTAGGCAATGCACGGAAAGCAAGCAAAGAGTAACGGAACGCAAGGAAGGCAAGGGAAAGCAAGGGAAGGCAAGGGTAACGGAAGGAACGGCACGGAAAGGGGTAACAAGGCTAAGGCACGACAACGCAGGGCTAGGCAATGCACGGCAAGGCAAGGAAAGAGTAACGGAAGGAAAGGAAGGCAAGGCAAAGCCAGGCAAGGCAAGTGTAACAAAAGGCACGCAACGGCAAGGGGAAACAAGGCTAAGGCACGACAACACACGGCTAGGAAATGCACGGCAAGGCAAGGAAAGGGTAACGCAAGGCAAGGCACGGTGAGGCTAGGCAAGGCTAATGCACGACAACGCAAGGCTAGGCAATGCACGACAATGCAAGTAAAGCTTAAAGCAAAGGAAGGCACGGTCAGGCGAGATAAGGCTAAGGCACGACAACGCAAGGCTAGGCAATGCACGGAAGGCAAGCAAAGAGTAACGGAAGGTAAGGAAGGCAAGGGAAAGCAAAGAAAGGCAAGTGTAACGGAAGGAACGGCACGGCAAGGGGAAACAAGGCTAAGGCACGACAACGCACGCTAGGCAATGCATGGCAAGGCAAGGAAAGGGTAACGCATGGGAAAGCACGGTCAGGCGAGGCAAGGCTAAGGAAAGCCAACGCAAGGATAGGCAATGCACGGAAAGCAAGCAAGGAGTAACGGAATGCAAGGAAGGAAAGGGAAAGCAAGGGAAGGCAAGGGTAACGGAAGGAACGGCACGGCAAGGGGAAACAAGGCTAAGGCACGACAACGCACGCTAGGCAATGCACGGCAAGGCAAGGAAAGGGTAACGCATGGGAAAGCACGGTCAGGCGAGGCAAGGCTAAGGAAAGCCAACGCAAGGCTAGGCAATGCACGGAAAGCAAGCAGGGAGTAACGGAATGCAAGGAAGGAAAGGGAAAGCAAGGGAAGGCAAGGGTAACGGAAGGAACGGCACGGCAAGGGGTAACAAGGCTAAGGCACGACAACACACGGCTAGGAAATGCACGGCAAGGCAAGGAAAGGGTAACGCAAGGCAAGGCACGGTGAGGCTAGGCAAGGTTAATGCACGACAACGCAAGGCTAGGCAATGCAAGACAATGCAAGGAAAGCTTAAAGCAAAGGAAGGCACGGTCAGGCGAGATAAGGCTAAGGCACGACAACGCAAGGCTAGGCAATTCAGGGAAGGCAAGCAAAGAGTAACGGAAGGTAAGCAAGGCAAGGAAAAGGAAGGAAAGGCCAGGGTAACGGAAGGAACGGCACGGCAAGGGGAAACAAGTCTAAGGCCCGACACCGAACGCTAGGCAATGAACGGCAAGGCAAGGAAAGGGTAACGCATTTGAAAGCACGGTCAGGCGAGGCAACGCTAAGGCACGACAACGCAAGGCTAGGCAATGCACGGAAGGCAAGCAAAGAGTAACGGAAGGTAAGGAAGGCAAGGGAAAGGAAGGAAAGGCAAGTGTAACGGAAGGAACGGCACAGCAAGGGGAAACAAGGCTAAGGCACGACAACGCACGGCTAGGCAATGCACGGAAAGGCAAGGAAAGGGTAACGCATGGGAAAGCACGGTCAGGCGATGCAAGGCTAAGGCTTGACAACGCAAGGCTAGGCAATGCACGGAAAGCAAGCAAAGAGTAACGGAACGCAAGGAAGGCAAGGGAAAGCAAGGGAAGGCAAGGGTAACGGAAGGAACGGCACGGTAAGGGGTAACAAGTCTAAGGCACGGCAACGCAGGGCTAGGCAATGCACGGCAAGGCAAGGAAAGGGTAACGCAGGGGAAGGCACGGTCAGGTGAGGCAAGGATAAGGCACGACAATGCAAGGCTAGGCTATGCACGGCAAGGCAAGGAAAGAGTAACGGAAGGAAAGGAAGGCAAGTCAAAGCCAGGAAAGGCAAGTGTAACAAAAGGCACGCCACGGCAAGGGGAAACAAGGCTAAGGCACGACAACGCACGGCTAGGCAATGCACGGCAAGGCAAGGAAAGGGTAACGCAAGGCAAGGCACGGTGAGGCTAGGCAAGGCTAATGCACGACAACGCAAGGCTAGGCAATGCACGACAATGCAAGGAAAGCTTAAAGCAAAGGAAGGCACGGTCAGGCGAGATAAGGCTAGGGCACGACAACGCAAGGCTAGGCAATGCAGGGAAGGGAAGCAAAGAGTAACGGAAGGTAAGCAAGGCAAGGAAAAGCAAGGAAAGGCAAGGGTAACGGAAGGAATTGCACGGCAAGGGGAAACAAGGCTAAGGCACGGCAACGCAGGCTGGGCAATGCACGGCAAGGCAAGGAAAGGGTAACGCATGGGAAAGCACGTTCAGGCGAGGCAAGGCTAAGGCACGACAACGCAAGGCTAGGCAATGCACGGAAGGCAAGCAAAGAGTAACGGAAGGTAAGGAAGGCAAGGGAAAGCAAAGAAAGGCAAGTGTAACGGAAGGAACTGCACGGCAAGGGGAAACAAGGCTAAGGCACGACAACGCACGGCTAGGCAATGCACGGCAAGGCAAGCAAAGGGTAACGCAAGGCAATGCACGGTGAGGCTAGACAAGGCTAATGCACGAAAACGCAAGGCTAGGCAATGCACGACAATGCAAGGAAAGCTTAAAGCAAAGGAAGGCAAGGTCAGGCGAGATAAGGCAAAGGCACGACAACGCAAGGCTAGGCAATTCAGGGAAGGCAAGCAAAGAGTAACGGAAGGTAAGGAAGGCAAGGAAAAGCAAGGAAAGGCAAGGGTAACGGAAGGAACGGCACGGCAAGGGGGAACAAGTCTAAGGCACGACACCGAACGCTAGGCAATGAACGGCAAGGCAAGGAAAGGGTAACGCATGGGAAAGCACGGTCAGGCGAGGCAAGGCTAAGGCACGACAACGGAAGGCTAGGCAATGCACGGAAGGCAAGCAAAGAGTAACGGAAGGTAAGGAAGGCAAGGGAAAGCAAGGAAAGGCAAGTGTAACGGAAGGAACGGCACGGCAAGGGGAAACAAGGCTAAGGCACGACAACGCACGCTAGGCAATGCACGGCAAGGCAAGGAAAGGGTAACGCATGGGAAAGCACGGTCAGGCGAGGCAAGGCTAAGGCATGACAACGCAAGGCTAGGCAATGCACGGAAAGCAAGCAAAGAGTAACGGAACGCAAGGAAGGCAAGGGAAAGCAAGGGAAGGCAAGGGTAACGGAAGTAACGGCACGGCAAGGGGTAAGAAGGCTAAGGCACGACAACGCAGGGCTAGGCAATGCACGGCAAGGCAAGGAAAGGGTAACGCAGGGTAAGGCACGGTCAGGTAAGGGAAGGATAAGGCACGACACTGCAAGGCTAGGCAATGCACGGCAAGGCAAGTAAAGAGTAACGGAAGGAAAGAAAGGCAAGGCAAAGCCAGGCAAGGCAAGTGTAACAAAAGGCACGCCACGGCAAGGGGAATCAAGGCTAAGGCACGACAACGCACGGCTAGGCAATGCACGGCAAGGCAAGGAAAGGGTAACGCAAGGCAAGGCACGGTGAGGCTAGGCAAGGCTAATGCACGACAACGCAAGGCTAGGCAATGCACGAGAATGCAAGGAAAGCTTAAAGCAAAGGAAGGCACGGTCAGGCGAGTTAAGGCTAATGCACGACAACGCAAGGCTAGGCAATGCACGGAAGGCAAGCAAAGAGTAACGGAAGGTAAGGAAGGCAAGGGAAAGCAAAGAAAGGCAAGTGTAACGGAAGGAACGGCACGGCAAGGGGAAAAAAGGCTAAGGCACGACAACGCATGCTAGGCAATGCACGGCAAGGCAAGGCAAGGGTAACGCATGGGAAAGCACGGTCAGGCGAGGCAAGGCTAAGGCATGACAACGCAAGGCTAGGCAATGCACGGAAAGCAAGCAAAGAGTAACGGAATGCAAGGAAGGCAAGGGAACGCAAGGGAAGGCAAGGGTAACCGAAGGAACGGCACAGCAAGGGGAAACAAGGCTAAGGCACGACAACGCACGGCTAGGTAATGCACGGCAAGGCAAGGAAAGAGTAACGGAAGGAAAGGAAGGCAAGGCAAAGCCAGGCAAGGCAAGTGTAACAAAAGGCACGCAACGGCAAGGGGAAACAAGGCTAAGGCACGACAACACACGGCTAGGAAAAGCACGGCAAGGCAAGGAAAGGGTAACGCAAGGCAAGGCACGGTGAGGCTAGGCAAGGCTAATGCACGACAACGCAAGGCTAGGCAAGGCACGACAATGCAAGTAAAGCTTAAAGCAAAGGAAGGCACGGTCAGGCGAGATAAGGCTAAGGAACGACAACGCAAGGCTAGGCAATGCACGGAAGGCAAGCAAAGAGTAACGGAAGGTAAGCAAGGCAAGGAAAAGGAAGGAAAGGCCAGGGTAACGGAAGGAACGGCACGGCAAGGGGAAACAAGTCTAAGGCACGACACCGAACGCTAGGCAATGAACGGCAAGGCAAGGAAAGGGTAACGCATTTGAAAGCACGGTCAGGCGAGGCAACGCTAAGGCACGACAACGCAAGGCTAGGCAATGCACGGAAGGCAAGCAAAGAGTAACGGAAGGTAAGGAAGGCAAGGGAAAGGAAGGAAAGGCAAGTGTAACGGAAGGAACGGCACGGCAAGTGGAAACAAGGCTAAGGCACGACAACGCAAGGCTAGGCAATGCACGGAAGGGCAAGGAAAGGGTAACGCATGGGAAAGCACGGTCAGGCGATGCAAGGCTAAGGCATGACAAAGCAAGGCGAGGCAATGCACGGAAAGCAAGCAAAGAGTAACGGAACGCAAGGAAGGCAAGGGAAAGCAAGGGAAGGCAAGGGTAACGGAAGGAACGGCACTGTAAGGGATAACAAGTCAAAGGCACGGCAACGCAGGGCTAGGCAATGCACGGCAAGGCAAGGAAAGGGTAACGCAGGGGAAGTCACGGTCAGGTGAGGCAAGGATAAGGCACGACAATGCAAGGCTAGGCAATGCACGGCAAGGCAAGGAAAGAGTAACGGAAGGAAAGGAAGGCAAGTCAAAGCCTGGAAAGGCAAGTGTAACAAAAGGCACGCCACGGCAAGGGGAAACAAGGCTAAGGCACGACAACGCACGGCTAGGCAATGCACGGCAAGGCAAGGAAAGGGTAACGCAAGGCAAGGCACGGTGAGGCTAGGCAAGGCTAATGCACGACAACGCAAGGCTAGGCAATGCACGACAATGCAAGGAAAGCTTAAAGCAAAGGAAGGCACGGTCAGGCGAGATAAGGCTAAGGCACGACAACGCAAGGCTAGGCAATGCAGGGAAGGGAAGCAAAGAGTAACGGAAGGTAAGCAAGGCAAGGAAAAGCAAGGAAAGGCAAGGGTAACGGAAGGAATTGCACGGCAAGGGGAAACAAGGCTAAGGCACGACAACGCACGCTAGGCAATGCACGGCAAGGCAAGGAAAGGGTAACGCATGGGAAAGCACGGTCAGGCGAGGCAAGTCTAAGCCATGACAACGCAAGGCTAGGCAATGCACGGAAAGCAAGCAAAGAGTAACGGAACGCAAGGAAGGCAAGGGAAAGCAAGGGAAGGCAAGGGTAACGGAAGGAACGGCACGGCAAGGGGTAACAAGGCTAAGGCACGACAACGCAGGGCTAGGCAATGCACGGCAAGGCAAGGAAAGAGTAACGGAAGGAAAGGAAGGCAAGGCAAAGCCAGGCAAGGCAAGTGTAACAAAAGGCACGCAACGGCAAGGGGAAAGAAGGCTAAGGCACGACAACACACGGCTAGGAAATGCACGGCAAGGCAAGGAAAGGGTAACGCAAGGCAAGGCACGGTGAGGCTAGGCAAGGCTAATGCACGACAACGCAAGGCTAGGCAATGCACGACAATGCAAGTAAAGCTTAAAGCAAAGGAAGGCACGGTCAAGCGAGATAAGGCTAAGGCCCGACAACGCAAGGCTAGGCAATGCACGGAAGGCAAGCAAAGAGTAACGGAAGGTAAGGAAGGCAAGGGAAAGCAAAGAAAGGCAAGTGTAACGGAAGGAACGGCACGGCAAGGGGAAACAAGCCTAAGGCACGACAACGCACGCTAGGCAATGCACGGCAAGGCAAGGAAAGGGTAACGCATGGAAAAGCACGGTCAGGCGAGGCAAGGCTAAGGAAAGCCAACGCAAGGCTAGGCAATGCACGGAAAGCAAGCAAGGAGTAACGGAATGCAAGGAAGGAAAGGGAAAGCAAGGGAAGGCAAGGGTAACGGAAGGAACGGCACAGCAAGGGGAAACAAGGCTAAGGCACGACAACGCACGCTAGGCAATGCACGGCAAGGCAAGGAAAGGGTAACGCATGGGAAAGCACGGTCAGGCGAGGCAATGCTAAGGAAAGCCAACGCAAGGCTAGGCAATGCACGGAAAGCAAGCAAGGAGTAACGGAATGCAAGGAAGGAAAGGGAAAGCAAGGGAAGGCAATGGTAACGGAAGGAACGGCACGGCAAGGGGAAACAAGGCTAAGGCACGACAACGCACGCTAGGCAATGCACGGCAAGGCAAGGAAAGGGTAACGCATGGGAAAGCACGGTCAGGCGAGGCAAGGCTAAGGCACGACAACCCAAGGCTAGGCAATGCACGGAAGGCAAGCAAAGAGTAACGGAAGGTAAGGAAGGCAAGGGAAAGCAAAGAAAGGCAAGTGTAACGGAAGGAACGGCACGGCAAGGGGAAACAAGGCTAAGGCACGACAACGCACGCTAGGCAATGCATGGCAAGGCAAGGAAAGGGTAACGCATGGGAAAGCACGGTCAGGCGAGGCAAGGCTAAGGAAAGCCAACGCAAGGATAGGCAATGCACGGAAAGCAAGCAGGGAGTAACGGAATGCAAGGAAGGAAAGGGAAAGCAAGGGAAGGCAAGGGTAACGGAAGGAACGGCACGGCAAGGGGTAACAAGGCTAAGGCACGACAACACACGGCTAGGAAATGCACGGCAAGGCAAGGAAAGGGTAACGCAAGGCAAGGCACGGTGAGGCTAGGCAAGGTTAATGCACGACAACGCAAGGCTAGGCAATGCAAGACAATGCAAGGAAAGCTTAAAGCAAAGGAAGGCACGGTCCGGCGAGATAAGGCTAAGGCACGACAACGCAAGGCTAGGCAATTCAGGGAAGGCAAGCAAAGAGTAACGGAAGGTAAGCAAGGCAAGGAAAAGGAAGGAAAGGCCAGGGTAACGGAAGGAACGGCACGGCAAGGGGAAACAAGTCTAAGGCCCGACACCGAACGCTAGGCAATGAACGGCAAGGCAAGGAAAGGGTAACGCATTTGAAAGCACGGTCAGGCGAGGCAACGCTAAGGCACGACAACGCAAGGCTAGGCAATGCACGGAAGGCAAGCAAAGAGTAACGGAAGGTAAGGAAGGCAAGGGAAAGGAAGGAAAGGCAAGTGTAACGGAAGGAACGGCACGGCAAGGGGAAACAAGGCTAAGGCACGACAACGCACGGCTAGGCAATGCACGGAAAGGCAAGGAAAGGGTAACGCATGGGAAAGCACGGTCAGGCGATGCAAGGCTAAGGCTTGACAACGGAAGGCTAGGCAATGCACGGAAAGCAAGCAAAGAGTAACGGAACGCAAGGAAGGCAAGGGAAAGCAAGGGAAGGCAAGGGTAACGGAAGGAACGGCACGGTAAGGGGTAACAAGTCTAAGGCACGGCAACGCAGGGCTAGGCAATGCACGGCAAGGCAAGGAAAGGGTAACGCAGGGGAAGGCACGGTCAGGTGAGGCAAGGATAAGGCACGACAATGCAAGGCTAGGCAATGCACGGCAAGGCAAGGAAAGAGTAACGGAAGGAAAGGAAGGCAAGTCAAAGCCAGGAAAGGCAAGTGTAACAAAAGGCACGCCACGGCAAGGGGAAACAAGGCTAAGGCACGACAACGCACGGCTAGGCAATGCACGGCAAGGCAAGGAAAGGGTAACGCAAGGCAAGGCACGGTGAGGCTAGGCAAGGCTAATGCACGACAACGCAAGGCTAGGCAATGCACGACAATGCAAGGAAAGCTTAAAGCAAAGGAAGGCACGGTCAGGCGAGATAAGGCTAGGGCACGACAACGCAAGGCTAGGCAATGCAGGGAAGGGAAGCAAAGAGTAACGGAAGGTAAGCAAGGCAAGGAAAAGCAAGGAAAGGCAAGGGTAACGGAAGGAATTGCACGGCAAGGGGAAACAAGGCTAAAGCACGGCAACGCAGGCTGGGCAATGCACGGCAAGGCAAGGAAAGGGGAACGCATGGGAAAGCACGTTCAGGCGAGGCAAGGCTAAGGCACGACAACGCAAGGCTAGGCAATGCACGGAAGGCAAGCAAAGAGTAACGGAAGGTAAGGAAGTCAAGGGAAAGCAAAGAAAGGCAAGTGTAACGGAAGGAACTGCACGGCAAGGGGAAACAAGGCTAAGGCACGACAACGCACGGCTAGGCAATGCACGGCAAGGCAAGCAAAGGGTAACGCAAGGCAATGCACGGTGAGGCTAGACAAGGCTAATGCACGAAAACGCAAGGCTAGGCAATGCACGACAATGCAAGGAAAGCTTAAAGCAACGGAAGGCAAGGTCAGGCGAGATAAGGCAAAGGCACGACAACGCAAGGCTAGGCAATTCACGGAAGGCAAGCAAAGAGTAACGGAAGGTAAGGAAGGCAAGGGAAAGCAAGGAAAGGCAAGTGTAACGGAAGGAACGGCACGGCAAGGGGAAACAAGGCTAAGGCACGACAACGCACGCTAGGCAATGCACGGCAAGGCAAGGAAAGGGTAACGCATGGGAAAGCACGGTCAGGCGAGGCAAGGCTAAGGCACGACAACGGAAGGCTAGGCAATGCACGGAAGGCAAGCAAAGAGTAACGGAAGGTAAGGAAGGCAAGGGAAAGCAAGGAAAGGCAAGTGTAACGGAAGGAACGGCACGGCAAGGGGAAACAAGGCTAAGGCACGACAACGCACGCTAGGCAATGCACGGCAAGACAAGGAAAGGGTAACGCATGGGAAAGCACGTTCAGGCGAGGCAAGGCTAAGGCACGACAACGCAAGGCTAGGCAATGCACGGAAGGCAAGCAAAGAGTAACGGAAGGTAAGGAAGGCAAGGGAAAGCAAGGGAAGGCAAGGGTAACGGAAGTAACGGCACGGCATGGGGTAAGAAGGCTAAGGCACGACAACGCAGGGCTAGGCAATGCACGGCAAGGCAAGGAAAGGGTAACGCAGGGGAAGGCACGGTCAGGTGAGGCAAGGATAAGGCACGACAATGCAAGGCTAGGCAATGCACGGCAAGGCAAGTAAAGAGTAACGGAAGGAAAGAAAGGCAAGGCAAAGCCAGGCAAGGCAAGTGTAACAAAAGGCACGCCACGGCAAGGGGAATCAAGGCTAAGGCACGACAACGCACGGCTAGGCAATGCACGGCAAGGCAAGGAAAGGGTAACGCAAGGCAAGGCACGGTGAGGCTAGGCAAGGCTAATGCACGACAACGCAAGGCTAGGCAATGCACGAGAATGCAAGGAAAGCTTAAAGCAAAGGAAGGCACGGTCAGGCGAGATAAGGCTAATGCACGACAACGCAAGGCTAGGCAATGCACGGAAGGCAAGCAAAGAGTAACGGAAGGTAAGGAAGGCAAGGGAAAGCAAAGAAAGGCAAGTGTAACGGAAGGAACGGCACGGCAAGGGGAAACAAGGCTAAGGCACGACAACGCATGCTAGGCAATGCACGGCAAGGCAAGGAAAGGGTAACGCATGGGAAAGCACGGTCAGGCGAGGCAAGCCTAAGGCATGACAACGCAAGGCTAGGCAATGCACGGAAAGCAAGCAAAGTGTAACGGAACGCAAGGAAGGCAAGGGAAAGCAAGGGAAGGCAAGGGTAACGGAAGGAACGGCACGGCAAGGGGTAACAAGGCTAAGGCACGACAACGCAGGGCTAGGCAATGCACGGCAAGGCAAGGAAAGAGTAACGGAAGGAAAGGAAGGCAAGGCAAAGCCAGGCAAGGCAAGTGTAACAAAAGGCACGCAACGGCAAGGGGAAACAAGGCTAAGGCACGACAACACACGGCTAGGAAATGCACGGCAAGGCAAGGAAAGGGTAACGCAAGGCAAGGCACGGTGAGGCTAGGCAAGGCTAATGCACGACAACGCAAGGCTAGGCAAGGCACGACAATGCAAGTAAAGCTTAAAGCAAAGGAAGGCACGGTCAGGCGAGATAAGGCTAAGGAACGACAACGCAAGGCTAGGCAATGAAGGGAAGGCAAGCAAAGAGTAACGGAAGGTAAGGAAGGCAAGGGAAAGCAAGGAAAGGCAATGGTAACGGAAGGAACGGCACAGCAAGGGGAAACAAGTCTAAGGCACGACAACGCACGCTAGGCAAAGCACGGCAAGGCAAGGAAAGGGTAACGCATGGGAAAGCACGGTCAGGGGAGGCAAGGCTAAGGCACGACAACGCAAGGCTTGGCAATGCACGGAAGGCAAGCAAAGAGTAACGGAAGGTAAGGAAGGCAAGGGAAAGGAAGGAAAGGCAAGTGTAACGGAAGGAACGGCACGGCAAGGGGAAACAAGGCTAAGGCACGACAACGCAAGGCTAGGCAATGCACGGAAGGGCAAGGAAAGGGTAACGCATGGGAAAGCACGGTCAGGCGATGCAAGGCTAAGGCATGACAAAGCAAGGCTAGGCAATGCACGGAAAGCAAGCAAAGAGTAACGGAACGCAAGGAAGGCAAGGGAAAGCAAGGGAAGGCAAGGGTAACGGAAGGAACGGCACTGTAAGGGGTAACAAGTCTAAGGCACGGCAACGCAGGGCTAGGCAATGCACGGCAAGGCAAGGAAAGGGTAACGCAGGGGAAGGCACGGTCAGGTGAGGCAAGGATAAGGCACGACAATGCAAGGCTAGGCAATGCACGGCAAGGCAAGGAAAGAGTAACGGAAGGAAAGGAAGGCAAGTCAAAGCCAGGAAAGGCAAGTGTAACAAAAGGCACGCCACGGCAAGGGGAAATAAGGCTAAGGCACGACAACGCACGGCTAGGCAATGCACGGCAAGGCAAGGAAAGGGTAACGCAAGGCAAGGCACGGTGAGGCTAGGCAAGGCTAATGCACGACAACGCAAGGCTAGGCAATGCACGACAATGCAAGGAAAGCTTAAAGCAAAGGAAGGCACGGTCAGGCGAGATAAGGCTAAGGCACGACAACGCAAGGCTAGGCAATGCAGGGAAGGGAAGCAAAGAGTAACGGAAGGTAAGCAAGGCAAGGAAAAGCAAGGAAAGGCAAGGGTAACGGAAGGAATTGCACGGCAAGGGGAAACAAGGCTAAGGCACGGCAACGCAGGCTGGGCAATGCACGGCAAGGCAAGGAAAGGGTAACGCATGGGAAAGCACGTTCAGGCGAGGCAAGGCTAAGGCACGACAACGCAAGGCTAGGCAATGCACGGAAGGCAAGCAAAGAGTAACGGAAGGTAAGGAAGGCAAGGGAAAGCAAAGAAAGGCAAGTGTAACGGAAGGAACTGCACGGCAAGGGGAAACAAGGCTAAGGCACGACAACGCACGGCTAGGCAATGCACGGCAAGGCAAGCAAAGGGTAACGCAAGGCAATGCACGGTGAGGCTAGACAAGGCTAATGCACGAAAACGCAAGGCTAGGCAATGCACGACAATGCAAGGAAAGCTTAAAGCAAAGGAAGGCAAGGTCAGGCGAGATAAGGCAAAGGCACGACAACGCAAGGCTAGGCAATTCAGGGAAGGCAAGCAAAGAGTAACGGAAGGTAAGGAAGGCAAGGAAAAGCAAGGAAAGGCAAGGGTAACGGAAGGAACGGCACGGCAAGGGGGAACAAGTCTAAGGCACGACACCGAACGCTAGGCAATGAACGGCAAGGCAAGGAAAGGGTAACGCATGGGAAAGCACGGTCAGGCGAGGCAAGGCTAAGGCACGACAACGGAAGGCTAGGCAATGCACGGAAGGCAAGCAAAGAGTAACGGAAGGTAAGGAAGGCAAGGGAAAGCAAGGAAAGGCAAGTGTAACGGAAGGAACGGCACGGCAAGGGGAAACAAGGCTAAGGCACGACAACGCACGCTAGGCAATGCACGGCAAGGCAAGGAAAGGGTAACGCATGGGAAAGCACGGTCAGGCGAGGCAAGGCTAAGGCTTGACAACGCAAGGCTAGGCAATGCACGGAAAGCAAGCAAAGAGTAACGGAACGCAAGGAAGGCAAGGGAAAGCAAGGGAAGGCAAGGGTAACGGAAGGAACGGCACGGCAAGGGGTAAGAAGGCTAAGGCACGACAACGCAGGGCTAGGCAATGCACGGCAAGGCAAGGAAAGGGTAACGCAGGGGAAGGCACGGTCAGGTGAGGCAAGGATAAGGCACGACAATGCAAGGCTAGGCAATGCACGGCAAGGCAAGTAAAGAGTAACGGAAGGAAAGATAGGCAAGGCAAAGCCAGGCAAGGCAAGTGTAACAAAAGGCACGCCACGGCAAGGGGAATCAAGGCTAAGGCACGACAACGCACGGCTAGGCAATGCACGGCAAGGCAAGGAAAGGGTAACGCAAGGCAAGGCACGGTGAGGCTAGGCAAGGCTAATGCACGACAACGCAAGGCTAGGCAATGCACGACAATGCAAGGAAAGCTTAAAGCAAAGGAAGGCACGGTCAGGCGAGATAAGGCTAATGCACGACAACGCAAGGCTAGGCAATGCACGGAAGGCAAGCAAAGAGTAACGGAAGGTAAGGAAGGCAAGGGAAAGCAAAGAAAGGCAAGTGTAACGGAAGGAACGGCACGGCAAGGGGAA
Source organism: Macrotis lagotis (assembly GCF_037893015.1). Lineage (NCBI taxonomy): Eukaryota > Metazoa > Chordata > Mammalia > Peramelemorphia > Peramelidae > Macrotis > Macrotis lagotis. Next base: position 76,700 of record NW_027422294.1, on the reverse strand, counting down.
ACAAGGCTAAGGCACGACAACGCACGCTAGGCAATGCACGGCAAGGCAAGGAAAGGGTAACGCATGGGAAAGCACGGTCAGGCGAGGCAAGCCTAAGGCATGACAACGCAAGGCTAGGCAATGCACGGAAAGCAAGCAAAGAGTAACGGAACGCAAGGAAGGAAAGGGAAAGCAAGGGAAGGCAAGGGTAACGGAAGGAACGGCACGGCAAGGGGAAACAAGGCTAAGGCACGACAACGCAGGCTAGGCAATGCACGGCAAGTGAAGGAAAGGGTAACGCATGGGAAAGCACGGTCAGGCGAGGTAAGGCTAAGGAAAGCCAACGCAAGGCTAGGCAATGCACGGAAAGCAAGCAAGGAGTAACGGAATGCAAGGAAGGAAAGGGAAAGCAAGGGAAGGCAAGGGTAACGGAAGGAACGGCAAGGCAAGGGGTAACAAGGGTAAGGCACGACAACACACGGCTAGGAAATGCACGGCAAGGCAAGGAAAGGGTAACGCAGGGGAAGGCACGGTCAGGTGAGGCAAGGGTAAGGCACGACAATGCAAGGCTAGGCAATGCACGGGAAGGCAAGGAAAGAGTAACGCAAGGCAAGGCACGGTGAGGCTAGGCAAGGCTAATGCACGACAACGCAAGGCTAGGCAATGCACGACAATGCAAGTAAAGCTTAAAGCAAAGGAAGGCACGGTCAGGCGAGATAAGGCTAAGGCACGACAACGCAAGGCTAGGCAATGCACGGAAAGCAAGCAAAGAGTAACGGAACGCAAGGAAGGCAAGGGAAAGCAAGGGAAGGCAAGGGTAACGGAAGGAACGGCACGGAAAGGGGTAACAAGGCTAAGGCACGACAACGCAGGGCTAGGCAATGCACGGCAAGGCAAGGAAAGAGTAACGGAAGGAAAGGAAGGCAAGGCAAAGCCAGGCAAGGCAAGTGTAACAAAAGGCACGCAACGGCAAGGGGAAACAAGGCTAAGGCACGACAACACACGGCTAGGAAATGCACGGCAAGGCAAGGAAAGGGTAACGCAAGGCAAGGCACGGTGAGGCTAGGCAAGGCTAATGCACGACAACGCAAGGCTAGGCAATGCACGACAATGCAAGTAAAGCTTAAAGCAAAGGAAGGCACGGTCAGGCGAGATAAGGCTAAGGCACGACAACGCAAGGCTAGGCAATGCACGGAAGGCAAGCAAAGAGTAACGGAAGGTAAGGAAGGCAAGGGAAAGCAAAGAAAGGCAAGTGTAACGGAAGGAACGGCACGGCAAGTGGAAACAAGGCTAAGGCACGACAACGCACGCTAGGCAATGCATGGCAAGGCAAGGAAAGGGTAACGCATGGGAAAGCACGGTCAGGCGAGGCAAGGCTAAGGAAAGCCAACGCAAGGATAGGCAATGCACGGAAAGCAAGCAAGGAGTAACGGAATGCAAGGAAGGAAAGGGAAAGCAAGGGAAGGCAAGGGTAACGGAAGGAACGGCACGGCAAGGGGAAACAAGGCTAAGGCACGACAACGCACGCTAGGCAATGCACGGCAAGGCAAGGAAAGGGTAACGCATGGGAAAGCACGGTCAGGCGAGGCAAGGCTAAGGAAAGCCAACGCAAGGCTAGGCAATGCACGGAAAGCAAGCAGGGAGTAACGGAATGCAAGGAAGGAAAGGGAAAGCAAGGGAAGGCAAGGGTAACGGAAGGAACGGCACGGCAAGGGGTAACAAGGCTAAGGCACGACAACACACGGCTAGGAAATGCACGGCAAGGCAAGGAAAGGGTAACGCAAGGCAAGGCACGGTGAGGCTAGGCAAGGTTAATGCACGACAACGCAAGGCTAGGCAATGCAAGACAATGCAAGGAAAGCTTAAAGCAAAGGAAGGCACGGTCAGGCGAGATAAGGCTAAGGCACGACAACGCAAGGCTAGGCAATTCAGGGAAGGCAAGCAAAGAGTAACGGAAGGTAAGCAAGGCAAGGAAAAGGAAGGAAAGGCCAGGGTAACGGAAGGAACGGCACGGCAAGGGGAAACAAGTCTAAGGCCCGACACCGAACGCTAGGCAATGAACGGCAAGGCAAGGAAAGGGTAACGCATTTGAAAGCACGGTCAGGCGAGGCAACGCTAAGGCACGACAACGCAAGGCTAGGCAATGCACGGAAGGCAAGCAAAGAGTAACGGAAGGTAAGGAAGGCAAGGGAAAGGAAGGAAAGGCAAGTGTAACGGAAGGAACGGCACAGCAAGGGGAAACAAGGCTAAGGCACGACAACGCACGGCTAGGCAATGCACGGAAAGGCAAGGAAAGGGTAACGCATGGGAAAGCACGGTCAGGCGATGCAAGGCTAAGGCTTGACAACGCAAGGCTAGGCAATGCACGGAAAGCAAGCAAAGAGTAACGGAACGCAAGGAAGGCAAGGGAAAGCAAGGGAAGGCAAGGGTAACGGAAGGAACGGCACGGTAAGGGGTAACAAGTCTAAGGCACGGCAACGCAGGGCTAGGCAATGCACGGCAAGGCAAGGAAAGGGTAACGCAGGGGAAGGCACGGTCAGGTGAGGCAAGGATAAGGCACGACAATGCAAGGCTAGGCTATGCACGGCAAGGCAAGGAAAGAGTAACGGAAGGAAAGGAAGGCAAGTCAAAGCCAAAAAAGGCAAGTGTAACAAAAGGCACGCCACGGCAAGGGGAAACAAGTCTAAGGCACGACAACGCACGGCTAGGCAATGCACGGCAAGGCAAGGAAAGGGTAACGCAAGGCAAGGCACGGTGAGGCTAGGCAAGGCTAATGCACGACAACGCAAGGCTAGGCAATGCACGACAATGCAAGGAAAGCTTAAAGCAAAGGAAGGCACGGTCAGGCGAGATAAGGCTAGGGCACGACAACGCAAGGCTAGGCAATGCAGGGAAGGGAAGCAAAGAGTAACGGAAGGTAAGCAAGGCAAGGAAAAGCAAGGAAAGGCAAGGGTAACGGAAGGAATTGCACGGCAAGGGGAAACAAGGCTAAGGCACGGCAACGCAGGCTGGGCAATGCACGGCAAGGCAAGGAAAGGGTAACGCATGGGAAAGCACGTTCAGGCGAGGCAAGGCTAAGGCACGACAACGCAAGGCTAGGCAATGCACGGAAGGCAAGCAAAGAGTAACGGAAGGTAAGGAAGGCAAGGGAAAGCAAAGAAAGGCAAGTGTAACGGAAGGAACTGCACGGCAAGGGGAAACAAGGCTAAGGCACGACAACGCACGGCTAGGCAATGCACGGCAAGGCAAGCAAAGGGTAACGCAAGGCAATGCACGGTGAGGCTAGACAAGGCTAATGCACGAAAACGCAAGGCTAGGCAATGCACGACAATGCAAGGAAAGCTTAAAGCAAAGGAAGGCAAGGTCAGGCGAGATAAGGCAAAGGCACGACAACGCAAGGCTAGGCAATTCAGGGAAGGCAAGCAAAGAGTAACGGAAGGTAAGGAAGGCAAGGAAAAGCAAGGAAAGGCAAGGGTAACGGAAGGAACGGCACGGCAAGGGGGAACAAGTCTAAGGCACGACACCGAACGCTAGGCAATGAACGGCAAGGCAAGGAAAGGGTAACGCATGGGAAAGCACGGTCAGGCAAGGCAAGGCTAAGGCACGACAACGGAAGGCTAGGCAATGCACGGAAGGCAAGCAAAGAGTAACGGAATGCAAGGAAGGCAAGGGAAAGCAAGGGAAGGCAAGGGTAACGGAAGGAACGGCACGGCAAGGGGAAACAAGGCTAAGGCACGACAACGCACGCTAGGCAATGCACGGCAAGGCAAGGAAAGGGTAACGCATGGGAAAGCACGGTCAGGCGAGGCAAGGCTAATGCACGACAACGCACGGCTAGGTAATGCACGGAAGGCAAGAAAAGAGTAACGGAATGCAAAGAAGGCAAGGGAACGCAAGGGAAGGCAAGGGTAACCGAAGGAACGGCACAGCAAGGGGAAACAAGGCTAAGGCACCACAATGCACGGCTAGGCAATGCACGGCAAGGCAAGGAAAGAGTAACGGAAGGAAAGGAAGGCAAGGCAAAGCCAGGCAAGGCAAGTGTAACAAAAGGCACGCAACGGCAAGGGGAAACAAGGCTAAGGCACGACAACACACGGCTAGGAAAAGCACGGCAAGGCAAGGAAAGGGTAACGCAAGGCAAGGCACGGTGAGGCTAGGCAAGGCTAATGCACGACAACGCAAGGCTAGGCAAGGCACGACAATGCAAGTAAAGCTTAAAGCAAAGGAAGGCACGGTCAGGCGAGATAAGGCTAAGGAACGACAACGCAAGGCTAGGCAATGCACGGAAGGCAAGCAAAGAGTAACGGAAGGTAAGCAAGGCAAGGAAAAGGAAGGAAAGGCCAGGGTAACGGAAGGAACGGCACGGCAAGGGGAAACAAGTCTAAGGCACGACACCGAACGCTAGGCAATGAACGGCAAGGCAAGGAAAGGGTAACGCATTTGAAAGCACGGTCAGGCGAGGCAACGCTAAGGCACGACAACGCAAGGCTAGGCAATGCACGGAAGGCAAGCAAAGAGTAACGGAAGGTAAGGAAGGCAAGGGAAAGGAAGGAAAGGCAAGTGTAACGGAAGGAACGGCACGGCAAGTGGAAACAAGGCTAAGGCACGACAACGCAAGGCTAGGCAATGCACGGAAGGGCAAGGAAAGGGTAACGCATGGGAAAGCACGGTCAGGCGATGCAAGGCTAAGGCATGACAAAGCAAGGCGAGGCAATGCACGGAAAGCAAGCAAAGAGTAACGGAACGCAAGGAAGGCAAGGGAAAGCAAGGGAAGGCAAGGGTAACGGAAGGAACGGCACTGTAAGGGATAACAAGTCAAAGGCACGGCAACGCAGGGCTAGGCAATGCACGGCAAGGCAAGGAAAGGGTAACGCAGGGGAAGTCACGGTCAGGTGAGGCAAGGATAAGGCACGACAATGCAAGGCTAGGCAATGCACGGCAAGGCAAGGAAAGAGTAACGGAAGGAAAGGAAGGCAAGTCAAAGCCTGGAAAGGCAAGTGTAACAAAAGGCACGCCACGGCAAGGGGAAACAAGGCTAAGGCACGACAACGCACGGCTAGGCAATGCACGGCAAGGCAAGGAAAGGGTAACGCAAGGCAAGGCACGGTGAGGCTAGGCAAGGCTAATGCACGACAACGCAAGGCTAGGCAATGCACGACAATGCAAGGAAAGCTTAAAGCAAAGGAAGGCACGGTCAGGCGAGATAAGGCTAAGGCACGACAACGCAAGGCTAGGCAATGCAGGGAAGGGAAGCAAAGAGTAACGGAAGGTAAGCAAGGCAAGGAAAAGCAAGGAAAGGCAAGGGTAACGGAAGGAATTGCACGGCAAGGGGAAACAAGGCTAAGGCACGACAACGCACGCTAGGCAATGCACGGCAAGGCAAGGAAAGGGTAACGCATGGGAAAGCACGGTCAGGCGAGGCAAGTCTAAGCCATGACAACGCAAGGCTAGGCAATGCACGGAAAGCAAGCAAAGAGTAACGGAACGCAAGGAAGGCAAGGGAAAGCAAGGGAAGGCAAGGGTAACGGAAGGAACGGCACGGCAAGGGGTAACAAGGCTAAGGCACGACAACGCAGGGCTAGGCAATGCACGGCAAGGCAAGGAAAGAGTAACGGAAGGAAAGGAAGGCAAGGCAAAGCCAGGCAAGGCAAGTGTAACAAAAGGCACGCAACGGCAAGGGGAAAGAAGGCTAAGGCACGACAACACACGGCTAGGAAATGCACGGCAAGGCAAGGAAAGGGTAACGCAAGGCAAGGCACGGTGAGGCTAGGCAAGGCTAATGCACGACAACGCAAGGCTAGGCAATGCACGACAATGCAAGTAAAGCTTAAAGCAAAGGAAGGCACGGTCAAGCGAGATAAGGCTAAGGCCCGACAACGCAAGGCTAGGCAATGCACGGAAGGCAAGCAAAGAGTAACGGAAGGTAAGGAAGGCAAGGGAAAGCAAAGAAAGGCAAGTGTAACGGAAGGAACGGCACGGCAAGGGGAAACAAGCCTAAGGCACGACAACGCACGCTAGGCAATGCACGGCAAGGCAAGGAAAGGGTAACGCATGGAAAAGCACGGTCAGGCGAGGCAAGGCTAAGGAAAGCCAACGCAAGGCTAGGCAATGCACGGAAAGCAAGCAAGGAGTAACGGAATGCAAGGAAGGAAAGGGAAAGCAAGGGAAGGCAAGGGTAACGGAAGGAACGGCACAGCAAGGGGAAACAAGGCTAAGGCACGACAACGCACGCTAGGCAATGCACGGCAAGGCAAGGAAAGGGTAACGCATGGGAAAGCACGGTCAGGCGAGGCAATGCTAAGGAAAGCCAACGCAAGGCTAGGCAATGCACGGAAAGCAAGCAAGGAGTAACGGAATGCAAGGAAGGAAAGGGAAAGCAAGGGAAGGCAATGGTAACGGAAGGAACGGCACGGCAAGGGGAAACAAGGCTAAGGCACGACAACGCACGCTAGGCAATGCACGGCAAGGCAAGGAAAGGGTAACGCATGGGAAAGCACGGTCAGGCGAGGCAAGGCTAAGGCACGACAACCCAAGGCTAGGCAATGCACGGAAGGCAAGCAAAGAGAAACGGAAGGTAAGGAAGGAAAGGGAAAGCAAAGAAAGGCAAGTGTAACGGAAGGACCGGCACGGCAAGGGGAAACAAGGCTAAGGCACGACAAGGCACGGCTAGGCAATGCACGGCAAGGCAAGCAAACGGTAACGCAAGGAAAGGCACGGTGAGGCTAGGTAAGGCTAATGCACGAAAACGCATGGCTAGGCGATGCACGACAATGCAAGGAAAGCTTAAAGCAAAGGAAGGCAAGGTCAGGCGAGATAAGGCTAAGGCACGACAACGCAAGGCTAGGAAATTCAGGGAAGGCAAGTAAAGTGTAACGGAAGGTAAGCAAGGCAAGGAAAAGGAAGGAAAGGCCAGGGTAACGGAAGGAACGGCACGGCAAGGGGAAACAAGGCTAAGGCACGGCAACGCAGGCTAGGCAAAGCACGGCAAGGCAAGGAAAGGGTAACGCATGGGAAAGCACGTTCAGGCGAGGCAAGGCTAAGGCACAACAACGCAAGGCTAGGCAATGCACGGAAGCAAGCAAAGAGTAACGGAAGGTAAGGAAGGCAAGGGAAAGGAAGGAAAGGCAAGTGTAACGGAAGGAACGGCACGGCAAGGGGAAACAAGGCTAAGGCACGACAACGCACGGCCAGGCAATGCACGGCAAGGCAAGGAAAGGGTAACGCATGGGAAAGCACGGTCAGGCGATGCAAGGCAAAGGCATGACAACGCAAGGCTAGGCAATGCACGGAAAGCAAGCAAAGAGTAACGGAACGCAAGGAAGGCAAGGGAAAGCAAGGGAAGGCAAGGGTAACGGAAGGAACGTCACGGCAAGGGGTAACAAGGCTAAGGCACGGCAACGCAGGGTTAGGCAATGCACGGCAAGGCAAGGAAAGGGTAACGCAGGGGAATGCACGGTCAGGTGAGGCAAGGGTAAGGCACGACAATGCAAGGCTAGGCAATGCACGGGAAGGCAAGGAAAGAGTAACGCAAGGCAAGGCACGGTGAGGCTAGGCAAGGCTAATGCACGGCAACGCAAGGCTAGGCAATGCACGACAATGCAAGTAAAGCTTAAAGCAAAGGAAGGCACGGTCAGGCGAGATAAGGCTAAGGCACGACAACGCAAGGCTAGGCAATGCACGGAAAGCAAGCAAAGAGTAACGGAACGCAAGGAAGACAAGGGAAAGCAAGGGAAGGCAAGGGTAACGGAAGGAACGGCACGGCAAGGGGTAACAAGGCTAAGGCACGACAACGCAGGGCTAGGCAATGCACGGCAAGGCAAGGAAAGAGTAACGGAAGGAAAGGAAGGCAAGGCAAAGCCAGGCAAGGCAAGTGTAACAAAAGGCACGCAACGGCAAGGGGAGACAAGGCTAAGGCACGACAACACACGGCTAGGAAATGCACGGCAAGGCAAGGAAAGGGTAACGCAAGGCAAGGCACGGTGAGGCTAGGCAAGGCTAATGCACGACAACGCAAGGCTAGGCAATGCACGACAATGCAAGTAAAGCTTAAAGCAAAGGAAGGCACGGTCAGGCGAGATAAGGCTAAGGCAGGACAACGCAAGGCTAGGCAATGCACGGAAGGCAAGCAAAGTGTAACGGAAGGTAAGCAAGGCAAGGGAAAGCAAAGAAAGGCAAGTGTAACGGAAGGAACGGCACGGCAAGGGGAAACAAGGCTAAGGCACGACAACGCACGCTAGGCAATGCACGGCAAGGCAAGGAAAGGGTAACGCATGGGAAAGCACGGTCAGGCGAGGCAAGGCTAAGGAAAGCCAACGCAAGGCTAGGCAATGCACGGAAAGCAAGCAGGGAGTAACGGAATGCAAGGAAGGAAAGGGAAAGCAAGGGAAGGCAAGGGTAACGGAAGGAACGGCACGGCAAGGGGTAACAAGGCTAAGGCACGACAGCACACGGCTAGGAAATGCACGGCAAGGCAAGGAAAGGGTAACGCAAGGCAAGGCACGGTGAGGCTAGGCAAGGTTAATGCACGACAACGCAAGGCTAGGCAATGCAAGACAATGCAAGGAAAGCTTAAAGCAAAGGAAGGCACGGTCAGGCGAGATAAGACTAAGGCACGACAACGCAAGGCTAGGCAATTCAGGGAAGGCAAGCAAAGAGTAACGGAAGGTAAGCAAGGCAAGGAAAAGGAAGGAAAGGCCAGGGTAACGGAAGGAACGGCACGGCAAGGGGAAACAAGTCTAAGGCACGACACCGAACGCTAGGCAATGAACGGCAAGGCAAGGAAAGGGTAACGCATTTGAAAGCACGGTCAGGCGAGGCAACGCTAAGGCACGACAACGCAAGGCTAGGCAATAAACGGAAGGCAAGCAAAGAGTAACGGAAGGTAAGGAAGGCAAGGGAAAGGAAGGAAAGGCAAGTGTAACGGAAGGAACGGCACGGCAAGGGGAAACAAGGCTAAGGCACGACTACGCACGGCTAGGCAATGCACGGAAAGGCAAGGAAAGGGTAACGCATGGGAAAGCACGGTCAGGCGATGCAAGGCTAAGGCATGACAACGCAAGGCTAGGCAATGCACGGAAAGCAAGCAAAGAGTAACGGAACGCAAGGAAGGCAAGGGAAAGCAAGGGAAGGCAAGGGTAACGGAAGGAACGGCACGGTAAGGGGTAACAAGTCTAAGGCACGGCAACGCAGGGCTAGGCAATGCACGGCAAAGCAAGGAAAGGGTAACGCAGGGGAAGGCACGGTCAGGTGAGGCAAGGATAAGGCACGACAATGCAACGCTAGGCAATGCACGGCAAGGCAAGGAAAGAGTAACGGAAGGAAAGGAAGGCAAGTCAAAGCCAGGAAAGGCAAGTGTAACAAAAGGCACGCCACGGCAAGGGGAAACAAGGCTAAGGCACGACTACACGGCTAGGCAATGCACGGCAAGGCAAGGAAAGGGTAACGCAAGGCAAGGCACGGTGAGGCTAGGCAAGGCTAATGCACGACAACGCAAGGCTAGGCAATGCACGACAATGCAAGGAAAGCTTAAAGCAAAGGAAGGCACGGTCAGGCGAGATAAGGCTAAGGCACGACAACGCAAGGCTAGGCAATGCAGGGAAGGGAAGCAAAGAGTAACGGAAGGTAAGCAAGGCAAGGAAAAGCAAGGAAAGGCAAGGGTAACGGAAGGAATTGCACGGCAAGGGGAAACAAGGCTAAGGCACGGCAACGCAGGCTGGGCAATGCAGGGCAAGGCAAGGAAAGGGTAACGCATGGGAAAGCACGTTCAGGCGAGGCAAGGCTAAGGCACGACAACGCAAGGCTAGGCAATGCACGGAAGGCAAGCAAAGAGTAACGGAAGGTAAGGAAGGCAAGGGAAAGCAAAGAAAGGCAAGTGTAACGGAAGGAACTGCACGGCAAGGGGAAACAAGGCTAAGGCACGACAACGCACGCTAGGGAATGCACGGCAAGGCAAGGAAAGGGTAACGCATGGGAAAGCACGGTCAGGCGAGGCAAGGCTAAGGCATGACAACGCAAGGCTAGGCAATGCACGGAAAGCAAGCAAAGAGTAACGGAACGCAAGGAAGGCAAGGGAAAGCAAGGGAAGGCAAGGGAAACGGAAGGAACGGCACGGCAAGGGGTAAGAAGGCTAAGGCACGACAACGCAGGGCTAGGCAATGCACGGCAAGGCAAGGAAAGGGTAACGCAGGGGAAGGCACGGTCAGGTGAGGCAAGGATAAGGCACGACAATGCAAGGCTAGGCAATGCACGGCAAGGCAAGCAAAGAGTAACGGAAGGAAAGGAAGGCAAGGCAAAGCCAGGCAAGGCAAGTGTAACAAAAGGCACGCCACGGCAAGGGGAATCAAGGCTAAGGCACGACAACGCACGGCTAGGCAATGCACGGCAAGGCAAGGAAAGGGTAACGCAAGGCAAGGCACGGTGAGGCTAGGCAAGGCTAATGCACGACAACGCAAGGCTAGGCAAGGCACGACAATGCAAGTAAAGCTTAAAGCAAAGGAAGGCATGGTCAGGCGAGATAAGGCTAAGGAACGACAACGCAAGGCTAGGCAATGCAGGGAAGGCAAGCAAAGAGTAACGGAAGGTAAGCAAGGCAAGGAAAAGGAAGGAAAGGCCAGGGTAACGGAAGGAACGGCACGGCAAGGGGAAACAAGTCTAAGGCACGACACCGAACGCTAGGCAATGAACGGCAAGGCAAGGAAAGGGTAACGCATGGGAAAGCACGGTCAGGGGAGGCAAGGCTAAGGCACGACAACGCAAGGCTTGGCAATGCACGGAAGGCAAGCAAAGAGTAACGGAAGGTAAGGAAGGCAAGGGAAAGCAAGGAAAGGCAAGTGTAACGGAAGGAACGGCACGGCAAGGGGAAACAATGCTAAGGCACGACAACGCACGCTAGGCAATGCACGGCAAGGCAAGGAAAGGGTAACGCATGGGAAAGCACGGTCAGGCGAGGCAAGGCTAAGGCATGACAACGCAAGGCTAGGCAATGCACGGAAAGCAAGCAAAGAGTAACGGAACGCAAGGAAGGCAAGGGAACGCAAGGGAAGGCAAGGGTAACGGAAGGAACGGCACGGCAAGGGGAAACAAGGCTAAGGCACGACAACGCACGGCTAGGAAATGCACGGCAAGGCAAGGAAAGAGTAACGGAAGGAAAGGAAGGCAAGGCAAAGCCAGGCAAGGCAAGTGTAACAAAAGGCACGCAACGGCAAGGGGAAACAAGGCTAAGGCACGACAACACACGGCTAGGAAAAGCACGGCAAGGCAAGGAAAGGGTAACGCAAGGCAAGGCACGGTGAGGCTAGGCAAGGCTAATGCACGACAACGCAAGGCTAGGCAAGGCACGACAATGCAAGTAAAGCTTAAAGCAAAGGAAGGCACGGTCAGGCGAGATAAGGCTAAGGAACGACAACGCAAGGCTAGGCAATGCACGGAAGGCAAGCAAAGAGTAACGGAAGGTAAGCAAGGCAAGGAAAAGGAAGGAAAGGCCAGGGTAACGGAAGGAACGGCACGGCAAGGGGAAACAAGTCTAAGGCACGACACCGAACGCTAGGCAATGAACGGCAAGGCAAGGAAAGGGTAACGCATTTGAAAGCACGGTCAGGCGAGGCAACGCTAAGGCACGACAACGCAAGGCTAGGCAATGCACGGAAGGCAAGCAAAGAGTAACGGAAGGTAAGGAAGGCAAGGGAAAGGAAGGAAAGGCAAGTGTAACGGAAGGAACGGCACGGCAAGTGGAAACAAGGCTAAGGCACGACAACGCAAGGCTAGGCAATGCACGGAAGGGCAAGGAAAGGGTAACGCATGGGAAAGCACGGTCAGGCGATGCAAGGCTAAGGCATGACAAAGCAAGGCGAGGCAATGCACGGAAAGCAAGCAAAGAGTAACGGAACGCAAGGAAGGCAAGGGAAAGCAAGGGAAGGCAAGGGTAACGGAAGGAACGGCACTGTAAGGGATAACAAGTCAAAGGCACGGCAACGCAGGGCTAGGCAATGCACGGCAAGGCAAGGAAAGGGTAACGCAGGGGAAGTCACGGTCAGGTGAGGCAAGGATAAGGCACGACAATGCAAGGCTAGGCAATGCACGGCAAGGCAAGGAAAGAGTAACGGAAGGAAAGGAAGGCAAGTCAAAGCCTGGAAAGGCAAGTGTAACAAAAGGCACGCCACGGCAAGGGGAAACAAGGCTAAGGCACGACAACGCACGGCTAGGCAATGCACGGCAAGGCAAGGAAAGGGTAACGCAAGGCAAGGCACGGTGAGGCTAGGCAAGGCTAATGCACGACAACGCAAGGCTAGGCAATGCACGACAATGCAAGGAAAGCTTAAAGCAAAGGAAGGCACGGTCAGGCGAGATAAGGCTAAGGCACGACAACGCAAGGCTAGGCAATGCAGGGAAGGGAAGCAAAGAGTAACGGAAGGTAAGCAAGGCAAGGAAAAGCAAGGAAAGGCAAGGGTAACGGAAGGAATTGCACGGCAAGGGGAAACAAGGCTAAGGCACGACAACGCACGCTAGGCAATGCACGGCAAGGCAAGGAAAGGGTAACGCATGGGAAAGCACGGTCAGGCGAGGCAAGTCTAAGCCATGACAACGCAAGGCTAGGCAATGCACGGAAAGCAAGCAAAGAGTAACGGAACGCAAGGAAGGCAAGGGAAAGCAAGGGAAGGCAAGGGTAACGGAAGGAACGGCACGGCAAGGGGTAACAAGGCTAAGGCACGACAACGCAGGGCTAGGCAATGCACGGCAAGGCAAGGAAAGAGTAACGGAAGGAAAGGAAGGCAAGGCAAAGCCAGGCAAGGCAAGTGTAACAAAAGGCACGCAACGGCAAGGGGAAAGAAGGCTAAGGCACGACAACACACGGCTAGGAAATGCACGGCAAGGCAAGGAAAGGGTAACGCAAGGCAAGGCACGGTGAGGCTAGGCAAGGCTAATGCACGACAACGCAAGGCTAGGCAATGCACGACAATGCAAGTAAAGCTTAAAGCAAAGGAAGGCACGGTCAAGCGAGATAAGGCTAAGGCCCGACAACGCAAGGCTAGGCAATGCACGGAAGGCAAGCAAAGAGTAACGGAAGGTAAGGAAGGCAAGGGAAAGCAAAGAAAGGCAAGTGTAACGGAAGGAACGGCACGGCAAGGGGAAACAAGCCTAAGGCACGACAACGCACGCTAGGCAATGCACGGCAAGGCAAGGAAAGGGTAACGCATGGAAAAGCACGGTCAGGCGAGGCAAGGCTAAGGAAAGCCAACGCAAGGCTAGGCAATGCACGGAAAGCAAGCAAGGAGTAACGGAATGCAAGGAAGGAAAGGGAAAGCAAGGGAAGGCAAGGGTAACGGAAGGAACGGCACAGCAAGGGGAAACAAGGCTAAGGCACGACAACGCACGCTAGGCAATGCACGGCAAGGCAAGGAAAGGGTAACGCATGGGAAAGCACGGTCAGGCGAGGCAATGCTAAGGAAAGCCAACGCAAGGCTAGGCAATGCACGGAAAGCAAGCAAGGAGTAACGGAATGCAAGGAAGGAAAGGGAAAGCAAGGGAAGGCAATGGTAACGGAAGGAACGGCACGGCAAGGGGAAACAAGGCTAAGGCACGACAACGCACGCTAGGCAATGCACGGCAAGGCAAGGAAAGGGTAACGCATGGGAAAGCACGGTCAGGCGAGGCAAGGCTAAGGCACGACAACCCAAGGCTAGGCAATGCACGGAAGGCAAGCAAAGAGAAACGGAAGGTAAGGAAGGAAAGGGAAAGCAAAGAAAGGCAAGTGTAACGGAAGGACCGGCACGGCAAGGGGAAACAAGGCTAAGGCACGACAAGGCACGGCTAGGCAATGCACGGCAAGGCAAGCAAACGGTAACGCAAGGAAAGGCACGGTGAGGCTAGGTAAGGCTAATGCACGAAAACGCATGGCTAGGCGATGCACGACAATGCAAGGAAAGCTTAAAGCAAAGGAAGGCAAGGTCAGGCGAGATAAGGCTAAGGCACGACAACGCAAGGCTAGGAAATTCAGGGAAGGCAAGTAAAGTGTAACGGAAGGTAAGCAAGGCAAGGAAAAGGAAGGAAAGGCCAGGGTAACGGAAGGAACGGCACGGCAAGGGGAAACAAGGCTAAGGCACGGCAACGCAGGCTAGGCAAAGCACGGCAAGGCAAGGAAAGGGTAACGCATGGGAAAGCACGTTCAGGCGAGGCAAGGCTAAGGCACAACAACGCAAGGCTAGGCAATGCACGGAAGCAAGCAAAGAGTAACGGAAGGTAAGGAAGGCAAGGGAAAGGAAGGAAAGGCAAGTGTAACGGAAGGAACGGCACGGCAAGGGGAAACAAGGCTAAGGCACGACAACGCACGGCCAGGCAATGCACGGCAAGGCAAGGAAAGGGTAACGCATGGGAAAGCACGGTCAGGCGATGCAAGGCAAAGGCATGACAACGCAAGGCTAGGCAATGCACGGAAAGCAAGCAAAGAGTAACGGAACGCAAGGAAGGCAAGGGAAAGCAAGGGAAGGCAAGGGTAACGGAAGGAACGTCACGGCAAGGGGTAACAAGGCTAAGGCACGGCAACGCAGGGTTAGGCAATGCACGGCAAGGCAAGGAAAGGGTAACGCAGGGGAATGCACGGTCAGGTGAGGCAAGGGTAAGGCACGACAATGCAAGGCTAGGCAATGCACGGGAAGGCAAGGAAAGAGTAACGCAAGGCAAGGCACGGTGAGGCTAGGCAAGGCTAATGCACGGCAACGCAAGGCTAGGCAATGCACGACAATGCAAGTAAAGCTTAAAGCAAAGGAAGGCACGGTCAGGCGAGATAAGGCTAAGGCACGACAACGCAAGGCTAGGCAATGCACGGAAAGCAAGCAAAGAGTAACGGAACGCAAGGAAGACAAGGGAAAGCAAGGGAAGGCAAGGGTAACGGAAGGAACGGCACGGCAAGGGGTAACAAGGCTAAGGCACGACAACGCAGGGCTAGGCAATGCACGGCAAGGCAAGGAAAGAGTAACGGAAGGAAAGGAAGGCAAGGCAAAGCCAGGCAAGGCAAGTGTAACAAAAGGCACGCAACGGCAAGGGGAGACAAGGCTAAGGCACGACAACACACGGCTAGGAAATGCACGGCAAGGCAAGGAAAGGGTAACGCAAGGCAAGGCACGGTGAGGCTAGGCAAGGCTAATGCACGACAACGCAAGGCTAGGCAATGCACGACAATGCAAGTAAAGCTTAAAGCAAAGGAAGGCACGGTCAGGCGAGATAAGGCTAAGGCAGGACAACGCAAGGCTAGGCAATGCACGGAAGGCAAGCAAAGTGTAACGGAAGGTAAGCAAGGCAAGGGAAAGCAAAGAAAGGCAAGTGTAACGGAAGGAACGGCACGGCAAGGGGAAACAAGGCTAAGGCACGACAACGCACGCTAGGCAATGCACGGCAAGGCAAGGAAAGGGTAACGCATGGGAAAGCACGGTCAGGCGAGGCAAGGCTAAGGAAAGCCAACGCAAGGCTAGGCAATGCACGGAAAGCAAGCAGGGAGTAACGGAATGCAAGGAAGGAAAGGGAAAGCAAGGGAAGGCAAGGGTAACGGAAGGAACGGCACGGCAAGGGGTAACAAGGCTAAGGCACGACAGCACACGGCTAGGAAATGCACGGCAAGGCAAGGAAAGGGTAACGCAAGGCAAGGCACGGTGAGGCTAGGCAAGGTTAATGCACGACAACGCAAGGCTAGGCAATGCAAGACAATGCAAGGAAAGCTTAAAGCAAAGGAAGGCACGGTCAGGCGAGATAAGACTAAGGCACGACAACGCAAGGCTAGGCAATTCAGGGAAGGCAAGCAAAGAGTAACGGAAGGTAAGCAAGGCAAGGAAAAGGAAGGAAAGGCCAGGGTAACGGAAGGAACGGCACGGCAAGGGGAAACAAGTCTAAGGCACGACACCGAACGCTAGGCAATGAACGGCAAGGCAAGGAAAGGGTAACGCATTTGAAAGCACGGTCAGGCGAGGCAACGCTAAGGCACGACAACGCAAGGCTAGGCAATAAACGGAAGGCAAGCAAAGAGTAACGGAAGGTAAGGAAGGCAAGGGAAAGGAAGGAAAGGCAAGTGTAACGGAAGGAACGGCACGGCAAGGGGAAACAAGGCTAAGGCACGACTACGCACGGCTAGGCAATGCACGGAAAGGCAAGGAAAGGGTAACGCATGGGAAAGCACGGTCAGGCGATGCAAGGCTAAGGCATGACAACGCAAGGCTAGGCAATGCACGGAAAGCAAGCAAAGAGTAACGGAACGCAAGGAAGGCAAGGGAAAGCAAGGGAAGGCAAGGGTAACGGAAGGAACGGCACGGTAAGGGGTAACAAGTCTAAGGCACGGCAACGCAGGGCTAGGCAATGCACGGCAAAGCAAGGAAAGGGTAACGCAGGGGAAGGCACGGTCAGGTGAGGCAAGGATAAGGCACGACAATGCAACGCTAGGCAATGCACGGCAAGGCAAGGAAAGAGTAACGGAAGGAAAGGAAGGCAAGTCAAAGCCAGGAAAGGCAAGTGTAACAAAAGGCACGCCACGGCAAGGGGAAACAAGGCTAAGGCACGACTACACGGCTAGGCAATGCACGGCAAGGCAAGGAAAGGGTAACGCAAGGCAAGGCACGGTGAGGCTAGGCAAGGCTAATGCACGACAACGCAAGGCTAGGCAATGCACGACAATGCAAGGAAAGCTTAAAGCAAAGGAAGGCACGGTCAGGCGAGATAAGGCTAAGGCACGACAACGCAAGGCTAGGCAATGCAGGGAAGGGAAGCAAAGAGTAACGGAAGGTAAGCAAGGCAAGGAAAAGCAAGGAAAGGCAAGGGTAACGGAAGGAATTGCACGGCAAGGGGAAACAAGGCTAAGGCACGGCAACGCAGGCTGGGCAATGCAGGGCAAGGCAAGGAAAGGGTAACGCATGGGAAAGCACGTTCAGGCGAGGCAAGGCTAAGGCACGACAACGCAAGGCTAGGCAATGCACGGAAGGCAAGCAAAGAGTAACGGAAGGTAAGGAAGGCAAGGGAAAGCAAAGAAAGGCAAGTGTAACGGAAGGAACTGCACGGCAAGGGGAAACAAGGCTAAGGCACGACAACGCACGCTAGGGAATGCACGGCAAGGCAAGGAAAGGGTAACGCATGGGAAAGCACGGTCAGGCGAGGCAAGGCTAAGGCATGACAACGCAAGGCTAGGCAATGCACGGAAAGCAAGCAAAGAGTAACGGAACGCAAGGAAGGCAAGGGAAAGCAAGGGAAGGCAAGGGAAACGGAAGGAACGGCACGGCAAGGGGTAAGAAGGCTAAGGCACGACAACGCAGGGCTAGGCAATGCACGGCAAGGCAAGGAAAGGGTAACGCAGGGGAAGGCACGGTCAGGTGAGGCAAGGATAAGGCACGACAATGCAAGGCTAGGCAATGCACGGCAAGGCAAGCAAAGAGTAACGGAAGGAAAGGAAGGCAAGGCAAAGCCAGGCAAGGCAAGTGTAACAAAAGGCACGCCACGGCAAGGGGAATCAAGGCTAAGGCACGACAACGCACGGCTAGGCAATGCACGGCAAGGCAAGGAAAGGGTAACGCAAGGCAAGGCACGGTGAGGCTAGGCAAGGCTAATGCACGACAACGCAAGGCTAGGCAATGCACGACAATGCAAGGAAAGCTTAAAGCAAAGGAAGGCACGGTCAGGCGAGATAAGGCTAAGGCACGACAACGCAAGGCTAGGCAATGCACGGAAGGCAAGCAAAGAGTAACGGAAGGTAAGGAAGGCAAGGGAAAGCAAAGAAAGGCAAGTGTAACGGAAGGAACGGCACGGCAAGGGGAAACAAGGCTAAGGCACGACAACGCACGCTAGGCAATGAACGGCAAGGCAAGGAAAGGGTAACGCATGGGAAAGCACGGTCAGGCGAGGCAAGCCTAAGGCATGACAACGCAAGGCTAGGCAATGCACGGAAAGCAAGCAAAGAGTAACGGAACGCAAGGAAGGCAAGGGAAAGCAAGGGAAGGCAAGGGTAACGGAAGGAACGGCACGGCAAGGGGTAACAAGGCTAAGGCACGACAACGCAGGGCTAGGAAATGCACGGCAAGGCAAGGAAAGAGTAACGGAATGAAAGGAAGGCAAGGCAAAGCCAGGCAAGGCAAGTGTAACAAAAGGCACGCAACGGCAAGGGGAAACAAGGCTAAGGCACGACAACACACGGCTAGGAAATGCACGGCAAGGCAAGGAAAGGGTAACGCAAGGCAAGGCACGGTGAGGCTAGGCAAGGCTAATGCACGACAACGCAAGGCTAGGCAATGCACGACAATGCAAGTAAAGCTTAAAGGAAAGGAAGGCACGGTCAGGCGAGATAAGGCTAAGGCACGACAACGCAAGGCTAGGCAATGCACGGAAGGCAAGCAAAGAGTAACGGAAGGTAAGGAAGGCAAGGGAAAGCAAAGAAAGGCAAGTGTAACGGAAGGAACGGCACGGCAAGGGGAAACAAGGCTAAGGCACGGCAACGCAGGCTAGGCAATGCACGGCAAGGCAAGGAAAGGGTAACGCATGGGAAAGCACGTTCAGGCGAGGCAAGGCTAAGGCACAACAACGCAAGGCTAGGCAATGCACGGAAGCAAGCAAAGAGTAACGGAAGGTAAGGAAGGCAAGGGAAAGGAAGGAAAGGCAAGTGTAACGGAAGGAACGGCACGGCAAGGGGAAACAAGGCTAAGGCACGACAACGCACGGCCAGGCAATGCATGGCAAGGCAAGGAAAGGGTAACGCATGGGAAAGCACGGTCAGGCGATGCAAGGCAAAGGTATGACAACGCAAGGCTAGGCAATGCACGGAAAGCAAGCAAAGAGTAACGGAACGCAAGGAAGGCAAGGGAAAGCAAGGGAAGGCAAGGGTAACGGAAGGAACGTCACGGCAAGGGGTAACAAGGCTAAGGCATGGCAACGCAGGGTTAGGCAATGCACGGCAAGGCAAGGAAAGGGTAACGCAGGGGAAGGCACGGTCAGGTGAGGCAAGGGTAAGGCACGACAATGCAAGGCTAGGCAATGCACGGGAAGGCAAGGAAAGAGTAACGCAAGGCAAGGCACGGTGAGGCTAGGCAAGGCTAATGCACGACAACGCAAGGCTAGACCATGCACGACAATGCAAGTAAAGCTTAAAGCAAAGGAAGGCACGGTCAGGCGAGATAAGGCTAAGGCACGACAACGCAAGGCTAGGCAATGCACGGAAAGCAAGCAAAGAGTAACGGAACGCAAGGAAGGCAAGGGAAAGCAAGGGAAGGCAAGGGTAACGGAAGGAACGGCACGGCAAGGGGTAACAAGGCTAAGGCACGACAACGCAGGGCTAGGCAATGCACGGCAAGGCAAGGAAAGAGTAACGGAAGGAAAGGAAGGCAAGGCAAAGCCAGGCAAGGCAAGTGTAACAAAAGGCACGCAACGGCAAGGGGAAACAAGGCTAAGGCACGACAACACACGGCTAGGAAATGCACTGCAAGGCAAGGAAAGGGTAACGCAAGGCAAGGCACGGTGAGGCTAGGCAAGGCTAATGCACGACAACGCAAGGCTAGGCAATGCACGACAATGCAAGTAAAGCTTAAAGCAAAGGAAGGCACGGTCAGGCGAGATAAGGCTAAGGCACGACAACGCAAGGCTAGGCAATGCAGGGAAGGGAAGCAAAGAGTAACGGAAGGTAAGCAAGGCAAGGAAAAGCAAGGAAAGGCAAGGGTAACGGAAGGAATTGCACGGCAAGGGGAAACAGGCTAAGGCACGCCAACGCAGGCTGGGCAATGCACGGCAAGGCAAGGAAAGGGTAACGCATGGGAAAGCACGTTCAGGCGAGGCAAGGCTAAGGCACGACAACGCAAGGCTAGGCAATGCACGGAAGGCAAGCAAAGAGTAACGGAAGTTAAGGAAGGCAAGGGAAAGCAAAGAAAGGCAAGTGTAACGGAAGGAACTGCACGGCAAGGGGAAACAAGGCTAATGCACGAAAACGCAAGGCTAGGCAATGCACGACAATGCAAGGAAAGCTTAAAGCAAAGGAAGGCAAGGTCAGGCGAGATAAGGCAAAGGCACGACAACGCAAGGCTAGGCAATTCAGGGAAGGCAAGCAAAGAGTAACGGAAGGTAAGGAAGGCAAGGAAAAGCAAGGAAAGGCAAGGGTAACGGAAGGAACGGCACGGCAAGGGGGAAGAAGTGTAAGGCACGACACCGAACGCTAGGCAATGAACGGCAAGGCAAGGAAAGGGTAACGCATGGGAAAGCACGGTAAGGCGAGGCAAGGCTAAGGCATGACAACGCAAGGCTAGGCAATGCACGGAAGGCAAGCAAAGAGTAACGGAAGGTAAGGAAGGCAAGGGAAAGCAAGGAAAGGCAAGTGTAACGGAAGGAACGGCACGGCAAGGGGCAACAAGGCTAAGGCACGACAACGCACGATAGGCAATGCACGGCAAGGCAAGGAAAGGGTAACGCATGGGAAAGCACGGTCAGGCGAGGCAAGGCTAAGGCATGACAACGCAAGGCTAGGCAATGCACGGAAAGCAAGCAAAGAGTAACGGAACTCAAGGAAGGCAAGGGAAAGCAAGGGAAGGCAAGGGAAACGGGAGGAACGGCACGGCAAGGGGTAAGAAGGCTAAGGCACGACAACGCAGGGCTAGGCAATGCACAGCAAGGCAAGGAAAGGGTAACGCAAGGCAAGGCACGGTGAGGCTAGGCAAGGCTAATGCACGACAACGCAAGGCTAGGCAATGCACGACAATGCAAGGAAAGCTTAAAGCAAAGGAAGGCACGGTCAGGCGAGATAAGGCTAAGGCACGACAACGCAAGGCTAGGCAATGCACGGAAGGCAAGCAAAGAGTAACGGAAGGTAAGTAAGGCAAGGGAAAGCAAAGAAAGGCAAGTGTAACGGAAGGAACGGCACGGCAAGGGGAAACAAGGCTATGGCACGACAACGCAGGGCTAGGCAATGCACGGCAAGGCAAGGAAAGAGTAACGGAAGGAAAGGAAGGCAAGGCAAAGCCAGGCAAGGCAAGTGTAACAAAAGGCACGCAACGGCAAGGGGAAACAAGGCTAAGGCACGACAACACACGGCTAGGAAATGCACGGCAAGGCAAGGAAAGGGTAACGCAAGGCAAGGCACGGTGAGGCTAGGCAAGGCTAATGCACGACAACGCAAGGCTAGGCAATGCACGACAATGCAAGTAAAGCTTAAAGCAAAGGAAGGCACGGTCAGGCGAGATAAGGCTAAGGCACGACAACGCAAGGCTAGGCAATTCAGGGAAGGCAAGCAAAGAGTAACGGAAGGTAAGCAAGGCAAGGAAAAGGAAGGAAAGGCCAGGGTAACGGAAGGAACGGCACGGCAAGGGGAAACAAGTCTAAGGCACGACACCGAACGCTAGGCAATGAACGGCAAGGCAAGGAAAGGGTAACGCATTTGAAAGCACGGTCAGGCGAGGCAACGCTAAGGCACGACAACGCAAGGCTAGGCAATGCACGGAAGGCAAGCAAAGAGTAACGGAAGGTAATGAAGGCAAGGGAAAGGAAGGAAAGGCAAGTGTAACGGAAGGAACGGCACGGCAAGGGGAAACAAGGCTAAGGCACGACAACGCACGGCTAGGCAATGCACGGAAAGGCAAGGAAAGGGTAACGCATGGGAAAGCACGGTCAGGCGATGCAAGGCTAAGGGATGACAACGCAAGGCTAGGCAATGCACGGAAAGCAAGCAAAGAGTAACGGAACGCAAGGAAGGCAAGGGAAAGCAAGGGAAGGCAAGGGTAACGGAAGGAACGGCACGGTAAGGGGTAACAAGTCTAAGGCACGGCAACGCAGGGCTAGGCAATGCACGGCAAGGCAAGGAAAGGGTAACGCAGGGGAAGGCACGGTCAGGTGAGGCAAGGATAAGGCACGACAATGCAAGGCTAGGCAATGCACGGCAAGGCAAGGAAAGAGTAACGGAAGGAAAGGAAGGCAAGTCAAAGCCAGGAAAGGCAAGTGTAACAAAAGGCACGCCACGGCAAGGGGAAACAAGGCTAAGGCACGACAACGCACGGCTAGGCAATGCACGGCAAGGCAAGGAAAGGGTAACGCAAGGCAAGGCACGGTGAGGCTAGGCAAGGCTAATGCACGACAACGCAAGGCTAGGCAATGCACGACAATGCAAGGAAAGCTTAAAGCAAAGGAAGGCACGGTCAGGCGAGATAAGGCTAAGGCACGACAACGCAAGGCTAGGCAATGCAGGGAAGGGAAGCAAAGAGTAACGGAAGGTAAGCAAGGCAAGGAAAAGCAAGGAAAGGCAAGGGTAACGGAAGGAATTGCACGGCAAGGGGAAACAAGGCTAAGGCACGGCAACGCAGGCTGGGCAATGCACGGCAAGGCAAGGAAAGGGTAACGCATGGGAAAGCACGTTCAGGCGAGGCAAGGCTAAGGCACGACAACGCAAGGCTAGGCAATGCACGGAAGGCAAGCAAAGAGTAACGGAAGTTAAGGAAGGCAAGGGAAAGCAAAGAAAGGCAAGTGTAACGGAAGGAACTGCACGGCAAGGGGAAACAAGGCTAAGGGACGACAACGCACGGCTAGGCAATGCACGGCAAGGCAAGCAAAGGGTAACGCAAGGCAATGCACGGTGAGGCTAGACAAGGCTAATGCACGAAAACGCAAGGCTAGGCAATGCACGACAATGCAAGGAAAGCTTAAAGCAAAGGAAGGCAAGGTCAGGCGAGATAAGGCAAAGGCACGACAACGCAAGGCTAGGCAATTCAGGGAAGGCAAGCAAAGAGTAACGGAAGGTAAGGAAGGCAAGGAAAAGCAAGGAAAGGCAAGGGTAACGGAAGGAACGGCACGGCAAGGGGGAACAAGTCTAAGGCACGACACCGAACGCTAGGCAATGAACGGCAAGGCAAGGAAAGGGTAACGCATGGGAAAGCACGGTCAGGCGAGGCAAGGCTAAGGCACGACAACGGAAGGCTAGGCAATGCACGGAAGGCAAACAAAGAGTAACGGAAGGTAAGGAAGGCAAGGGAAAGCAAGGAAAGGCAAGTGTAACGGAAGGAACGGCACGGCAAGGGGAAACAAGGCTAAGGCACGACAACGCACGCTAGGCAATGCACGGCAAGGCAAGGAAAGGGTAACGCATGGGAAAGCACGGTCAGGCGAGGCAAGGCTAAGGCTTGACAACGCAAGGCTAGGCAATGCACGGAAAGCAAGCAAAGAGTAACGGAACGCAAGGAAGGCAAGGGAAAGCAAGGGAAGGCAAGGGTAACGGAAGGAACGGCACGGCAAGGGGTAAGAAGGCTAAGGCACGACAACGCAGGGCTAGGCAATGCACGGCAAGGCAAGGAAAGGGTAACGCAGGGGAAGGCACGGTCAGGTGAGGCAAGGATAAGGCACGACAATGCAAGGCTAGGCAATGCACGGCAAGGCAAGTAAAGAGTAACGGAAGGAAAGAAAGGCAAGGCAAAGCCAGGCAAGGCAAGTGTAACAAAAGGCACGCCACGGCAAGGGGAATCAAGGCTAAGGCACGACAACGCACGGCTAGGCAATGCACGGCAAGGCAAGGAAAGGGTAACGCAATGCAAGGCACGGTGAGGCTAGGCAAGGCTAATGCACGACAACGCAAGGCTAGGCAATGCACGACAATGCAAGGAAAGCTTAAAGCATAGGAAGGCACGGTCAGGCGAGATAAGGCTAAGGCACGACAACGCAAGGCTAGGCAATTCAGGGAAGGCAAGCAAAGAGTAACGGAAGGTAAGCAAGGCAAGGAAAAGGAAGGAAAGGCCAGGGTAACGGAAGGAACGGCACGGCAAGGGGAAACAAGTCTAAGGCACGACACCGAACGCTAGGCAATGAACGGCAAGGCAAGGAAAGGGTAACGCATTTGAAAGCACGGTCAGGCGAGGCAACGCTAAGGCACGACAACGCAAGGCTTGGCAATGCACGGAAGGCAAGCAAAGAGTAACGGAAGGTAAGGAAGGCAAGGGAAAGGAAGGAAAGGCAAGTGTAACGGAAGGAACGGCACGGCAAGGGGAAACAAGGCTAAGGCACGACAACGCACGGCTAGGCAATGCACGGAAAGGCAAGGAAAGGGTAACGCATGGGAAAGCACGGTCAGGCGATGCAAGGCTAAGGGATGACAACGCAAGGCTAGGCAATGCACGGAAAGCAAGCAAAGAGTAACGGAACGCAAGGAAGGCAAGGGAAAGCAAGGGAAGGCAAGGGTAACGGAAGGAACGGCACGGTAAGGGGTAACAAGTCTAAGGCAGGGCAACGCAGGGCTAGGCAATGCACGGCAAGGCAAGGAAAGGGTAACGCAGGGGAAGGCACGGTCAGGTGAGGCAAGGATAAGGCACGACAATGCAAGGCTAGGCAATGCACGGCAAGGCAAGAAAAGAGTAACGGAAGGAAAGGAAGGCAAGTCAAAGCCAGGAAAGGCAAGTGTAACAAAAGGCACGCCACGGCAAGGGGAAACAAGGCTAAGGCACGACAACGCACGGCTAGGCAATGCACGGCAAGGCAAGGAAAGGGTAACGCAAGGCAAGGCACGGTGAGGCTAGGCAAGGCTAATGCACGACAACGCAAGGCTAGGCAATGCACGACAATGCAAGGAAAGCTTAAAGCAAAGGAAGGCACGGTCAGGCGAGATAAGGCTAAGGCACGACAACGCAAGGCTAGGCAATGCAGGGAAGGGAAGCAAAGAGTAACGGAAGGTAAGCAAGGCAAGGAAAAGCAAGGAAAGGCAAGGGTAACGGAAGGAATTGCACGGCAAGGGGAAACAAGGCTAAGGCACGGCAACGCAGGCTGGGCAATGCACGGCAAGGCAAGGAAAGGGTAACGCATGGGAAAGCACGTTCAGGCGAGGCAAGGCTAAGGCACGTCAACGCAAGGCTAGGCAATGCACGGAAGGCAAGCAAAGAGTAACGGAAGTTAAGGAAGGCAAGGGAAAGCAAAGAAAGGCAAGTGTAACGGAAGGAACTGCACGGCAAGGGGAAACAAGGCTAAGGCACGACAACGCACGGCTAGGCAATGCACGGCAAGGCAAGCAAAGGGTAACGCAAGGCAATGCACGGTGAGGCTAGACAAGGCTAATGCACGAAAACGCAAGGCTAGGCAATGCACGACAATGCAAGGAAATCTTAAAGCAAAGGAAGGCAAGGTCAGGCGAGATAAGGCAAAGGCACGACAACGCAAGGCTAGGCAATTCAGGGAAGGCAAGCAAAGAGTAACGGAAGGTAAGGAAGGCAAGGAAAAGCAAGGAAAGGCAAGGGTAACGGAAGGAACGGCACGGCAAGGGGGAACAAGTCTAAGGCACGACACCGAACGCTAGGCAATGAACGGCAAGGCAAGGAAAGGGTAACGCATGGGAAAGCACGGTCAGGCGAGGCAAGGGTAAGGCACGACAATGCAAGGCTAGGCAATGCACGACAATGCAAGGAAAGCTTAAAGCAAAGGAAGGCACGGTCAGGCGAGATAAGGCTAAGGCACGACAATGCAAGGCTAGGCAATGCACGGAAAGCAAGCAAAGAGTAACGGAACGCAAGGAAGGCAAGGGAAAGCAAGGGAAGGCAAGGGTAACGGAAGGAACGGCACGGCAAGGGGTAACAAGGCTAAGGCACGACAAAGCAGGGCTAGGCAATGCACGGCAAGGCAAGGAAAGAGTAACGGAAGGAAAGGAAGGCAAGGCAAAGCCAGGCAAGGCAAGTGTAACAAAAGGCACGCAACGGCAAGGGGAAACAAGGCTAAGGCACGACAACACACGGCTAGGAAATGCACGGCAAGGCAAGGAAAGGGTAACGCAAGGCAAGGCACGGTGAGGCTAGGCAAGGCTAATGCACGACAACGCAAGGCTAGGCAATGCACGACAATGCAAGGAAAGCTTAAAGCAAAGGAAGGCACGGTCAGGCGAGATAAGGCTAAGGCACGACAACGCAAGGCTAGGCAATGCACGGAAGGCAAGCAAAGAGTAACGGAAGGTAAGGAAGGCAAGGGAAAGCAAAGAAAGGCAAGCGTAACGGAAGGAACGGCACGGCAAGGGGAAACAAGGCTAAGGCACGGCAACGCAGGCTAGGCAATGCACGGCAAGGCAAGGAAAGGGTAACGCATGGGAAAGCACGTTCAGGCAAGGCAAGGCTAAGGCACAACAACGCAAGGCTAGGCAATGCACGGAAGCAAGCAAAGAGTAACGGAAGGTAAGGAAGGCAAGGGAAAGGAAGGAAAGGCAAGTGTAACGGAAGGAACGGCACGGCAAGGGGAAACAAGGCTAAGGCACGACAACGCACGGCCAGGCAATGCACGGCAAGGCAAGGCAAGGGTAACGCATGGGAAAGCACGGTCAGGCGATGCAAGGCTAAGGCATGACAACGCAAGGCTAGGCAATGCACGGAAAGCAAGCAAAGAGTAACGGAACGCAAGGAAGGCAAGGGAAAGCAAGGGAAGGCAAGGGTAACGGAAGGAACGTCACGGCAAGGGGTAACAAGGCTAAGTCACGGCAACGCAGGGTTAGGCAATGCACGGCAAGGCAAGGAAAGGGTAACGCAGGGGAAGGCACGGTCAGGTGAGGCAAGGGTAAGGCACGACAATGCAAGGCTAGGCAATGCACGACAATGCAAGTAAAGCTTAAAGCAAAGGAAGGCACGGTCAGGCGAGATAAGGCTAAGGCACGACAATGCAAGGCTAGGCCATGCACGGAAAGCAAGCAAAGAGTAACGGAACGCAAGGAAGGCAAGGGAAAGCAAGGGAAGGCAACGGTAACGGAAGGAACGGCACGGCAAGGGGTAACAAGGCTAAGGCACGACAACGCAGGGCTAGGCAATGCACGGCAAGGCAAGGAAAGAGTAACGGAAGGAAAGAAAGGCAAGGCAAAGCCAGGCAAGGCAAGTGTAACAAAAGGCACGCAACGGCAAGGGGAAACAAGGCTAAGGCACGACAACACACGGCTAGGAAATGCACGGCAAGGCAAGGAAAGGGTAACGCAAGGCAAGGCACGGTGAGGCTAGGCAAGGCTAATGCACGACAACGCAAGGCTAGGCAATGCACGACAATGCAAGTAAAGCTTAAAGCAAAGGAAGGCACGGTCAGGCGAGATAAGGCTAAGGCACGACAACGCAAGGCTAGGCAATGCACGGAAGGCAAGCAAAGAGTAACGGAAGGTAAGGAAGGCAAGGGAAAGCAAAGAAAGGCAAGTGTAACGGAAGGACGGCACGGCAAGGGGAAACAAGGCTAAGGCACGACAACGCACGCTAGGCAATGCACGGCAAGGCAAGGAAAGGGTAACGCATGGGAAAGCACGGTCAGGCGAGGCAAGGCTAAGGAAAGCCAACGCAAGGATAGGCAATGCACGGAAAGCAAGCAAGGAGTAACGGAATGCAAGGAAGGAAAGGGAAAGCAAGGGAAGGCAAGGGTAACGGAAGGAACGGCACGGCAAGGGGAAACAAGGCTAAGGCACGACAACGCACGCTAGGCAATGCACGGCAAGGCAAGGAAAGGGTAACGCATGGGAAAGCACGGTCAGGCGAGGCAAGGCTAAGGAAAGCCAACGCAAGGCTAGGCAATGCACGGAAAGCAAGCAGGGAGTAACGGAATGCAAGGAAGGAAAGGGAAAGCAAGGGAAGGCAAGGGTAACGGAAGGAACGGCACGGCAAGGGGTAACAAGGCTAAGGCACGACAACACACGGCTAGGAAATGCACGGCAAGTCAAGGAAAGGGTAACGCAAGGCAAGGCACGGTGAGGCTAGGCAAGGTTAATGCACGACAACGCAAGGCTAGGCAATGCAAGACAATGCAAGGAAAGCTTAAAGCAAAGGAAGGCACGGTCAGGCGAGATAAGGCTAAGGCACGACAACGCAAGGCTAGGCAATGCACGGAAGGCAAGCAAAGAGTAACGGAAGGTAAGTAAGGCAAGGGAAAGCAAAGAAAGGCAAGTGTAACGGAAGGAACGGCACGGCAAGGGGAAACAAGGCTATGGCACGACAACGCAGGGCTAGGCAATGCACGGCAAGGCAAGGAAAGAGTAACGGAAGGAAAGGAAGGCAAGGCAAAGCCAGGCAAGGCAAGTGTAACAAAAGGCACGCAACGGCAAGGGGAAACAAGGCTAAGGCACGACAACACACGGCTAGGAAATGCACGGCAAGGCAAGGAAAGGGTAACGCAAGGCAAGGCACGGTGAGGCTAGGCAAGGCTAATGCACGACAACGCAAGGCTAGGCAATGCACGACAATGCAAGTAAAGCTTAAAGCAAAGGAAGGCACGGTCAGGCGAGATAAGGCTAAGGCACGACAACGCAAGGCTAGGCAATTCAGGGAAGGCAAGCAAAGAGTAACGGAAGGTAAGCAAGGCAAGGAAAAGCAAGGAAAGGCAAGGGTAACGGAAGGAATTGCACGGCAAGGGGAAACAAGGCTAAGGCACGGCAACGCAGGCTGGGCAATGCACGGCAAGGCAAGGAAAGGGTAACGCATGGGAAAGCACGTTCAGGCGAGGCAAGGCTAAGGCACGACAACGCAAGGCTAGGCAATGCACGGAAGGCAAGCAAAGAGTAACGGAAGGTAAGGAAGGCAAGGGAAAGCAAAGTAAGGCAAGTGTAACGGAAGGAACCGCACGGCAAGGGGAACAAGGCTAAGGGACGACAACGCACGGCTAGGCAATGCAGGGAAGGCAAGCAAAGAGTAACGCAAGGCAATGCACGGTGAGGCTAGACAAGGCTAATGCACGAAAACGCAAGGCTAGGCAATGCACGACAATGCAAGGAAAGCTTAAAGCAAAGGAAGGCAAGGTCAGGCGAGATAAGGCAAAGGCACGACAACGCAAGGCTAGGCAATTCAGGGAAGGCAAGCAAAGAGTAACGGAAGGTAAGGAAGGCAAGGAAAAGCAAGGAAAGGCAAGGGTAACGGAAGGAACGGCACGGCAAGGGGGAACAAGTCTAAGGCACGACACCGAACGCTAGGCAATGAACGGCAAGGCAAGGAAAGGGTAACGCATGGGAAAGCACGGTCAGGCGAGGCAAGGCTAAGGCACGACAACGGAAGGCTAGGCAATGCACGGAAGGCAAACAAAGAGTAACGGAAGGTAAGGAAGGCAAGGGAAAGCAAGGAAAGGCAAGTGTAACGGAAGGAACGGCACGGCAAGGGGAAACAAGGCTAAGGCACGACAACGCACGCTAGGCAATGCACGGCAAGGCAAGGAAAGGGTAACGCATGGGAAAGCACGGTCAGGCGAGGCAAGGCTAAGGCTTGACAACGCAAGGCTAGGCAATGCACGGAAAGCAAGCAAAGAGTAACGGAACGCAAGGAAGGCAAGGGAAAGCAAGGGAAGGCAAGGGTAACGGAAGGAACGGCACGGCAAGGGGTAAGAAGGCTAAGGCACGACAACGCAGGGCTAGGCAATGCACGGCAAGGCAAGGAAAGGGTAACGCAGGGGAAGGCACGGTCAGGTGAGGCAAGGATAAGGCACGACAATGCAAGGCTAGGCAATGCACGGCAAGGCAAGTAAAGAGTAACGGAAGGAAAGAAAGGCAAGGCAAAGCCAGGCAAGGCAAGTGTAACAAAAGGCACGCCACGGCAAGGGGAATCAAGGCTAAGGCACGACAACGCACGGCTAGGCAATGCACGGCAAGGCAAGGAAAGGGTAACGCAAGGCAAGGCACGGTGAGGCTAGGCAAGGCTAATGCACGACAACGCAAGGCTAGGCAATGCACGACAATGCAAGGAAAGCTTAAAGCATAGGAAGGCACGGTCAGGCGAGATAAGGCTAAGGCACGACAACGCAAGGCTAGGCAATTCAGGGAAGGCAAGCAAAGAGTAACGGAAGGTAAGCAAGGCAAGGAAAAGGAAGGAAAGGCCAGGGTAACGGAAGGAACGGCACGGCAAGGGGAAACAAGTCTAAGGCACGACACCGAACGCTAGGCAATGAACGGCAAGGCAAGGAAAGGGTAACGCATTTGAAAGCACGGTCAGGCGAGGCAACGCTAAGGCACGACAACGCAAGGCTTGGCAATGCACGGAAGGCAAGCAAAGAGTAACGGAAGGTAAGGAAGGCAAGGGAAAGGAAGGAAAGGCAAGTGTAACGGAAGGAACGGCACGGCAAGGGGAAACAAGGCTAAGGCACGACAACGCACGGCTAGGCAATGCACGGAAAGGCAAGGAAAGGGTAACGCATGGGAAAGCACGGTCAGGCGATGCAAGGCTAAGGGATGACAACGCAAGGCTAGGCAATGCACGGAAAGCAAGCAAAGAGTAACGGAACGCAAGGAAGGCAAGGGAAAGCAAGGGAAGGCAAGGGTAACGGAAGGAACGGCACGGTAAGGGGTAACAAGTCTAAGGCAGGGCAACGCAGGGCTAGGCAATGCACGGCAAGGCAAGGAAAGGGTAACGCAGGGGAAGGCACGGTCAGGTGAGGCAAGGATAAGGCACGACAATGCAAGGCTAGGCAATGCACGGCAAGGCAAGGAAAGAGTAACGGAAGGAAAGGAAGGCAAGTCAAAGCCAGGAAAGGCAAGTGTAACAAAAGGCACGCCACGGCAAGGGGAAACAAGGCTAAGGCACGACAACGCACGGCTAGGCAATGCACGGCAAGGCAAGGAAAGGGTAACGCAAGGCAAGGCACGGTGAGGCTAGGCAAGGCTAATGCACGACAACGCAAGGCTAGGCAATGCACGACAATGCAAGGAAAGCTTAAAGCAAAGGAAGGCACGGTCAGGCGAGATAAGGCTAAGGCACGACAACGCAAGGCTAGGCAATGCAGGGAAGGGAAGCAAAGAGTAACGGAAGGTAAGCAAGGCAAGGAAAAGCAAGGAAAGGCAAGTGTAACGGAAGGAACTGCACGGCAAGGGTAAACAAGGCTAAGGCACGACAACGCACGGCTAGGCAATGCACGGCAAGGCAAGGAAAGGGTAACGCAAGGCAATGCACGGTGAGGCTAGGCAAGGCTAATGCACGAAAACGCAAGGCTAGGCAATGCACGACAATGCAAGGAAAGCTTAAAGCAAAGGAAGGCAAGGTCAGGCGAGATAAGGCAAAGGCACGACAACGCAAGGCTAGGCAATTCAGGGAAGGCAAGCAAAGAGTAACAGAAGGTAAGGAAGGCAAGGAAAAGCAAGGAAAGGCAAGGGTAACGGAAGGAACGGCACGGCAAGGGGGAACAAGTCTAAGGCACGACACCGAACGCTAGGCAATGAACGGCAAGGCAAGGAAAGGGTAACGCATGGGAAAGCACGGTCAGGCGAGGCAAGGATAAGGCACGACAATGCAAGGCTAGGCAATGCACGGCAAGGCAAGGAAAGGGTAACGCAGGGGAAGGCACGGTCAGGTGAGGCAAGGATAAGGCACGACAATGCAAGGCTAGGCAATGCACGGCAAGGCAAGTAAAGAGTAACGGAAGGAAAGAAAGGCAAGGCAAAGCCAGGCAAGGCAAGTGTAACAAAAGGCACGCCACGGCAAGGGGAATCAAGGCTAAGGCACGACAACGCACGCTAGACAATGCACGGCAAGGCAAGGAAAGGGTAACGCATGGGAAAGCACGGTCAGGCGAGGCAAGCCTAAGGCATGACAACGCAAGGCTAGGCAATTCACGGAAAGCAAGCAAAGAGTAACGGAACGCAAGGAAGGCAAGGGAAAGCAAGGGAAGGCAAGGGTAACGGAAGGAACGGCACGGCAAGGGGTAACAAGGCTAAGGCACGACAACGCAGGGCTAGGCAATGCACGGCAAGGCAAGGAAAGAGTAACGGAAGGAAAGGAAGGCAAGGCAAAGCCAGGCAAGGCAAGTGTAACAAAAGGCACGCAACGGCAAGGGGAAACAAGGCTAAGGCACGACAACCAACGGCTAGGAAATGCACGGCAAGGCAAGGAAAGGGTAACGCAAGGCAAGGCACGGTGAGGCTAGGCAAGGCTAATGCACGACAACGCAAGGCTAGGCAATGCACGACAATCCAAGTAAAGCTTAAAGCAAAGGAAGGCACGGTCAGGCGAGATAAGGCTAAGGAACGACAACGCAAGGCTAGGCAATGCAGGGAAGGCAAGCAAAGAGTAACGGAAGGTAATGAAGGCAAGGCAAAGCAAGGCAAGGCAAGTGTAACAAAAGGCAAGGCACGACAAGGGGAAACAAGTCTAAGGCACGACAACGCACGGCTAGGCAATGCACGGCAAGGCAAGGAAAGGGTAACGCATGGGAAAGCACGGTCAGGGGAGGCAAGGCTAAGGCACGACAACGCAAGGCTTGGCAATGCACGGAAGGCAAGCAAAGAGTAATGGAAGGTAAGGAAGGCAAGGGAAAGCAAAGAAAGGCAAGTGTAACGGACGGAACGGCACGGCAAGGGGAAACAAGGCTAAGGCACGACAACGCACGCTAGGCAATGCACGGCAAGGCAAGGCAAGGGTAACGCATGGGAAAGCACGGTCAGGCGAGGCAAGGCTAAGGAAAGCCAACGCAAGGCTAGGCAATGCACGGAAAGCAAGCAAGGAGTAACGGAATGCAAGGAAGGAAAGGGAAAGCAAGGAAAGGCAAGGGTAACGGAAGGTACGGCACGGCAAGGGGTAACAAGGCTAAGGCACGACAACGCAGGGCTAGGCAATGCACGGCAAGGCAAGGAAAGGGTAACGCAGGGGAGGGCACGGTCAGGTGAGGCAAGGATAAGGCACGACAATGCAAGGCTAGGCAATGCACGGCAAGGCAAGGAAAGAGTAACGGAAGGAAAGGAAGGCAAGTCAAAGCCAGGAAAGGCAAGTGTAACAAAAGGCACGCCACGGCAAGGGGAAACAAGGCTAAGGCACGACAACGCACGGCTAGGCAATGCACGGCAAGGCAAGGAAAGGGTAACGCAAGGCAAGGCATGGTGAGGCTAGGCAAGGCTAATGCACGACAACGCAAGGCTAGGCAATGCACGACAATGCAAGTAAAGCTTAAAGCAAAGGAAGGCACGGTCAGGCGAGATAAGGCTAAGGCACGACAACGCAAGGCTAGGCAATGCACGGAAGGCAAGCAAAGAGTAACGGAAGGTAAGGAAGGCAAGGGACAGCAAAGAAAGGCAAGCGTAACGGAAGGAACGGCACGGCAAGGGGAAACAAGGCTAAGGCACGACAACGCAGGCTAGGCAATGAACGGCAAGGCAAGGAAAGGGTAACGCATGGGAAAGCACGTTCAGGCAAGGCAAGGCTAAGGCACAACAACGCAAGGCTAGGCAATGCACGGAAGCAAGCAAAGAGTAACGGAAGGTAAGGAAGGCAAGGGAAAGGAAGGAAAGGCAAGTGTAACGGAAGGAACGGCACGGCAAGGGGAAACAAGGCTAAGGCAAGACAACGCACGGCTAGGCAATGCACGGCAAGGCAAGGCAAGGGTAACGCATGGGAAAGCACGGTCAGGCGATGCAAGGCAAAGGCATGACAACGCAAGGCTAGGCAATGCACGGAAAGCAAGCAAAGAATAACGGAACGCAAGGAAGGCAAGGGAAAGCAAGGGAAGGCAAGGGTAACGGAAGGAACGTCACGGCAAGGGGTAACAAGGCTAAGGCACGGCAACGCAGGGTTAGGCAATGCACGGCAAGGCAAGGAAAGGGTAACGCAGGGGAAGGCACGGTCAGGTGAGGCAAGGGTAAGGCACGACAATGCAAGGCTAGGCAATGCACGACAATGAAAGTAAAGCTTAAAGCAAAGGAGGGCACGGTCAGGCGAGATAAGGCTAAGGCACGACAATGCAAGGCTAGGCAATGCACGGAAAGCAAGCAAAGTGTAACGGAACGCAAGGAAGGCAAGGGAAAGCAAGGGAAGGCAACGGTAACGGAAGGAACGGCACGGCAAGGGGTAACAAGGCTAAGGCACGACAACGCAGGGCTAGGCAATGCACGGCAAGGCAAGGAAAGAGTAACGGAAGGAAAGGAAGGCAAGGCAAAGCCAGGCAAGGCAAGTGTAACAAAAGGCACGCAACGGCAAGGGGAAACAAGGCTAAGGCACGACAACACACGGCTAGGAAATGCACGGCAAGGCAAGGAAAGGGTAACGCAAGGCAAGGCACGGTGAGGCTAGGCAAGGCTAATGCACGACAACGCAAGGCTAGGCAATGCACGACAATGCAAGTAAAGCTTAAAGCAAAGGAAGGCACGGTCAGGCGAGATAAGGCTAAGGCACGACAACGCAAGGCTAGGCAATGCACGGAAGGCAAGCAAAGAGTAACGGAAGGTAAGGAAGGCAAGGGAAAGCAAAGAAAGGCAAGTGTAACGGAAGGAACGGCACGGCAAGGGGAAACAAGGCTAAGGCACGACAACGCACGCTAGGCAATGCACGGCAAGGCAAGGAAAGGGTAACGCATGGGAAAGCACGGTCAGGCGAGGCAAGGCTAAGGAAAGCCAACGCAAGGATAGGCAATGCACGGAAAGCAAGCAAGGAGTAACGGAATGCAAGGAAGGAAAGGGAAAGCAAGGGAATGCAAGGGTAACGGAAGGAACGGCACGGCAAGGGGAAACAAGGCTAAGGCACGACAACGCACGCTAGGCAATGCACGGCAAGGCAAGGAAAGGGTAACGCATGGGAAAGCACGGTCAGGCGAGGCAAGGCTAAGGAAAGCCAACGCAAGGCTAGGCAATGCACGGAAAGCAAGCAGGGAGTAACGGAATGCAAGGAAGGAAAGGGAAAGCAAGGGAAGGCAAGGGTAACGGAAGGAACGGCACGGCAAGGGGTAACAAGGCTAAGGCACGACAACACACGGCTAGGAAATGCACGGCAAGGCAAGGAAAGGGTAACGCAAGGCAAGGCACGGTGAGGCTAGGCAAGGTTAATGCACGACAACGCAAGGCTAGGCAATGCAAGACAATGCAAGGAAAGCTTAAAGCAAAGGAAGGCACGGTCAGGCGAGATAAGGCTAAGGCACGACAACGCAAGGCTAGGCAATTCAGGGAAGGCAAGCAAAGAGTAACGGAAGGTAAGCAAGGCAAGGAAAAGGAAGGAAAGGCCAGGGTAACGGAAGGAACGGCACGGCAAGGGGAAACAAGTCTAAGGCACGACACCGAACGCTAGGCAATGAACGGCAAGGCAAGGAAATGGTAACGCATTTGAAAGCACGGTCAGGCGAGGCAACGCTAAGGCACGACAACGCAAGGCTAGGCAATGCACGGAAGGCAAGCAAAGAGTAACGGAAGGTAAGGAAGGCAAGGGAAAGGAAGGAAAGGCAAGTGTAACGGAAGGAACGGCACGGCAAGGGGAAACAAGGCTAAGGCACGACAACGCACGGCTAGGCAATGCACGGAAAGGCAAGGAAAGGGTAACGCATGGGAAAGCACGGTCAGGCGATGCAAGGCTAAGGCATGACAACGCAAGGCTAGGCAATGCACGGAAAGCAAGCAAAGAGTAACGGAACGCAAGGAAGGCAAGGGAAAGCAAGGGAAGGCAAGGGTAACGGAAGGAACGGCACGGTAAGGGGTAACAAGTCTAAGGCACGGCAACGCAGGGCTAGGCAATGCACGGCAAGGCAAGGAAAGGGTAACGCAGGGGAAGGCACGGTCAGGTGAGGCAAGGATAAGGCACGACAATGCAAGCCTAGGCAATGCACGGCAAGGCAAGGAAAGAGTAACGGAAGGAAAGGAAGGCAAGTCAAAGCCAGGAAAGGCAAGTGTAACAAAAGGCACGCCACGGCAAGGGGAAACAAGGCTAAGGCACGACAACGCACGGCTAGGCAATGCACGGCAAGGCAAGGAAAGGGTAACGCAAGGCAAGGCACGGTGAGGCTAGGCAAGGCTAATGCACGACAACGCAAGGCTAGGCAATGCACGACAATGCAAGGAAAGCTTAAAGCAAAGGAAGGCACGGTCAGGCGAGATAAGGCTAAGGCACGACAACGCAAGGCTAGGCAATGCAGGGAAGGGAAGCAAAGAGTAACGGAACGTAAGCAAGGCAAGGAAAAGCAAGGAAAGGCAAGGGTAACGGAAGGAACGGCACGGCAAGGGGAAACAAGGCTAAGGCACGGCAACGCAGGCTAGGCAATGCACGGCAAGGCAAGGAAAGGGTAACGCATGGGAAAGCACGTTCAGGCGAGGCAAGGCTAAGGCACAACAACGCAAGGCTAGGCAATGCACGGAAGCAAGCAAAGAGTAACGGAAGGTAAGGAAGGCAAGGGAAAGGAAGGAAAGGCAAGTGTAACGGAAGGAACGGCACGGCAAGGGGAAACAAGGCTAAGGCACGACAACGCACGGCCAGGCAATGCATGGCAAGGCAAGGAAAGGGTAACGCATGGGAAAGCACGGTCAGGCGATGCAAGGCAAAGGTATGACAACGCAAGGCTAGGCAATGCACGGAAAGCAAGCAAAGAGTAACGGAACGCAAGGAAGGCAAGGGAAAGCAAGGGAAGGCAAGGGGAACGGAAGGAACGTCACGGCAAGGGGTAACAAGGCTAAGGCACGGCAACGCAGGGTTAGGCAATGCACGGCAAGGCAAGGAAAGGGTAACGCATGGGAAAGCACGGTCAGGTGAGGCAAGGGTAAGGCACGACAATGCAAGGCTAGGCAATGCACGGGAAGGCAAGGAAAGAGTAACGCAAGGCAAGGCACGGTGAGGCTAGGCAAGGCTAATGCACGACAACGCAAGGCTAGACAATGCACGACAATGCAAGTAAAGCTTAAAGCAAAGGAAGGCACGGTCAGGCGAGATAAGGCTAAGGCACGACAACGAGAGGCTAGGCAATGCACGGAAACCAAGCAAAGAGTAACGGAACGCAAGGAAGGCAAGGGAAAGCAAGGGAAGGCAAGGGTAACGGAAGGAACGGCACGGCAAGGGGTAACAAGGCTAAGGCACGACAACGCAGGGCTAGGCAATGCACGGCAAGGCAAGGAAAGAGTAACGGAAGGAAAGGAAGGCAAGGCAAAGCCAGGCAAGGCAAGTGTAACAAAAGGCACGCAACGGCAAGGGGAAACAAGGCTAAGGCACGACAACACACGGCTAGGAAATGCACGGCAAGGCAAGGAAAGGGTAATGCAAGGCAAGGCACGGTGAGGCTAGGCAAGGTTAATGCACGACAACGCAAGGCTAGGCAATGCAAGACAATGCAAGGAAAGCTTAAAGCAAAGGAAGGCACGGTCAGGCGAGATAAGGCTAAGGCACGACAACGCAAGGCTAGGCAATTCAGGGAAGGCAAGCAAAGAGTAACGGAAGGTAAGCAAGGTAAGGAAAAGGAAGGAAAGCCCAGGGTAACGGAAGGAACGGCACGGCAAGGGGAAACAAGGCTAAGGCACGACAACGCACGCTAGGCAATGAACGGCAAGGCAAGCAAAGGGTAACGCATGGGAAAGCACGGTCAGGCGAGGCAAGGCTAAGGAAAGCCAACGCAAGGATAGGCAATGCACGGAAAGCAAGCAAGGAGTAACGGAATGCAAGGAAGGAAAGGGAAAGCAAGGGAAGGCATGGGTAACGGAAGGAACGGCACGGCAAGGGGAAACAAGGCTAAGGCACGACAACGCACGCTAGGCAATGCACGGCAAGGCAAGGAAAGGGTAACGCATGGGAAAGCACGGTCAGGCGAGGCAAGGCTAAGGAAAGCCAACGCAAGGCTAGGCAATGCACGGAAAGCAAGCAGGGAGTAACGGAATGCAAGGAAGGAAAGGGAAAGCAAGGGAAGGCAAGGGTAACGGAAGGAACGGCACGGCAAGGGGTAACAAGGCTAAGACACGACAG
The DNA here is from genome assembly GCF_037893015.1 of Macrotis lagotis. Taxonomy (NCBI): domain Eukaryota; kingdom Metazoa; phylum Chordata; class Mammalia; order Peramelemorphia; family Peramelidae; genus Macrotis; species Macrotis lagotis. The sequence continues at coordinate 39,147 of NW_027422294.1, read as the reverse complement.
CACACGGCTAGTAAATGCACGGCAAGGCAAGGAAAGGGTAACGCAAGGCAAGGCACGGTGAGGCTAGGCAAGGTTAATGCACGACAACGCAAGGCTAGGCAATGCAAGACAATGCAAGGAAAGCTTAAAGCAAAGGAAGGCACGGTCAGGCGAGATAAGGCTAAGGCACGACAACGCAAGGCTAGGCAATTCAGGGAAGGCAAGCAAAGAGTAACGAAAGGTAAGCAAGGTAAGGAAAAGGAAGGAAAGCCCAGGGTAACGGAAGGAACGGCACGGCAAGGGGAAACAAGTCTAAGGCACGACACCGAACGCTAGGCAATGAACGGCAAGGCAAGGAAAGGGTAACGCATTTGAAAGCACGGTCAGGCGAGGCAACGCTAAGGCACGACAACGCAAGGCTAGGCAATAAACGGAAGGCAAGCAAAGAGTAACGGAAGGTAAGGAAGGCAAGGGAAAGGAAGGAAAGGCAAGTGTAACGGAAGGAACGGCACGGCAAGGGGAAACAAGGCTAAGGCACGACAACGCACGGCTAGGCAATGCACGGAAAGGCAAGGAAAGGGTAACGCATGGGAAAGCACGGTCAGGCGATGCAAGGCTAAGGCATGACAACGCAAGGCTAGGCAATGCACGGAAAGCAAGCAAAGAGTAACGGAACGCAAGGAAGGCAAGGGAAAGCAAGGGAAGGCAAGGGTAACGGAAGGAACGGCACGGTAAGGGGTAACAAGTCTAAGGCACGGCAACCCAGGGCTAGGCAATGCACGGCAAGGCAAGGAAAGGGTAACGCAGGGGAAGGCACGGTCAGGTGAGGCAAGGATAAGGCACGACAATGCAAGGCTAGGCAATGCACGGCAATGCAAGTAAAGAGTAACGGAAGGAAAGAAAGGCAAGGCAAAGCCAGGCAAGGCAAGTGTAACAAAAGGCACGCCACGGCAAGGGGAATCAAGGCTAAGGCACGACAACGCACGGCTAGGCAATGCACGGCAAGGCAAGGAAAGGGTAACGCAAGGCAAGGCACGGTGAGGCTAGGCAAGGCTAATGCACGACAACGCAAGGCTAGGCAATGCACGACAATGCAAGGAAAGCTTAAAGCAAAGGAAGGCACGGTCAGGCGAGATAAGGCTAAGGCACGACAACGCAAGGCTAGGCAATGCACGGAAGGCAAGCAAAGAGTAACGGAAGGTAAGGAAGGCAAGGGAAAGCAAAGAAAGGCAAGTGTAACGGAAGGAACGGCACGGCAAGGGGAAACAAGGCTAAGGCACGACAACGCACGCTAGCCAATGCACGGCAAGGCAAGGAAAGGGTAACGCATGGGAAAGCACGGTCAGGCGAGGCAAGCCTAAGGCATGACAACGCAAGGCTAGGCAATGCACGGAAAGCAAGCAAAGAGTAACGGAACGCAAGGAAGGCAAGGGAAAGCAAGGGAAGGCAAGGGTAACGGAAGGAACGGCACGGCAAGGGGTAACAAGGCTAAGGCACGACAACGCAGGGCTAGGCAATGCACGGCAAGGCAAGGAAAGAGTAACGGAAGGAAAGGAAGGCAAGGCAAAGCCAGGCAAGGCAAGTGTAACAAAAGGCACGCAACGGCAAGGGGAAACAAGGCTAAGGCACGACAACACACGGCTAGGAAATGCACGGCAAGGCAAGGAAAGGGTAACGCAAGGCAAGGCACGGTGTGGCTAGGCAAGGCTAATGCACGACAACGCAAGGCTAGGCAAGGCACGACAATCCAAGTAAAGCTTAAAGCAAAGGAAGGCACGGTCAGGCGAGATAAGGCTAAGGAACGACAACGCAAGGCTAGGCAATGCAGGGAAGGCAAGCAAAGAGTAACGGAAGGTAATGAAGGCAAGGGAAAGCAAGGAAAGGCAATGCTAACGGAAGGAACGGCACGGCAAGGGGAAACAAGTCTAAGGCACGACAACGCACGCTAGGCAATGCACGGCAAGGCAAGGAAAGGGTAACGCATGGGAAAGCACGGTCAGGGGAGGCAAGGCTAAGGCACGACAACGCAAGGCTTGGCAATGCACGGAAGGGAAGCAAAGAGTAACGGAAGGTAAGGAAGGCAAGGGAAAGCAAAGAAAGGCAAGTGTAACGGAAGGAACGGCACGGCAAGGGGAAACAAGGCTAAGGCACGACAACGCACGCTAGGCAATGCACGGCAAGGCAAGGCAAGGGTAACGCATGGGAAAGCACGGTCAGGCGAGGCAAGGCTAAGGAAAGCCAACGCAAGGCTAGGCAATGCACGGAAAGCAAGCAAGGAGTAACGGAATGCAAGGAAGGCAAGGGAAAGCAAGGGAAGGCAAGGGTAACGGAAGGAACGGCACGGCAAGGGGTAACAAGTCTAAGGCACGGCAACGCAGGGCTAGGCAATGCACGGCAAGGCAAGGAAAGGGTAACGCAGGGGAAGGCACGGTCAGGTGAGGCAAGGATAAGGGACGACAATGCAAGGCTAGGCAATGCACGGCAAGGCAAGGAAAGAGTAACGGAAGGAAAGGAAGGCAAGTCAAAGCCAGGAAAGGCAAATGTAACAAAAGGCACGCCACGGCAAGGGGAAACAAGGCTAAGGCACGACTACACGGCTAGGCAATGCACGGCAAGGCAAGGAAAGGGTAACGCAAGGCAACTCACGGTGAGGCTAGGCAAGGCTAATGCACGACAACGCAAGGCTAGGCAACGCACGACAATGCAAGGAAAGCTTAAAGCAAAGGAAGGCACGGTCAGGCGAGATAAGGCTAAGGCACGACAACGCAAGGCTAGGCAATGCAGGGAAGGGAAGCAAAGAGTAACGGAAGGGAAGCAAGGCAAGGAAAAGCAAGGAAAGGCAAGGGTAACGGAAGGAATTGCACGGCAAGGGGAAACAAGGCTAAGGCACGGCAACGCAGGCTGGGCAATGCAGGGCAAGGCAAGGAAAGGGTAACGCATGGGAAAGCACGTTCAGGCGAGGCAAGGCTAAGGCACGACAACGCAAGGCTAGGCAATGCACGGAAGGCAAGCAAAGAGTAACGGAAGGTAAGGAAGGCAAGGGAAAGCAAAGAAAGGCAAGTGTAACGGAAGGAACTGCACGGCAAGGGGAAACAAGGCTAAGGCACGACAACGCACGGCTAGGCAATGCACGGCAAGGCAAGCAAAGGGTAACGCAAGGCAATGCACGGTGAGGCTAGACAAGGCTAATGCACGAAAACGCAAGGCTAGGCAATGCACGACAATGCAAGGAAAGCTTAAAGCAAAGGAAGGCAAGGTCAGGCGACATAATGCAAAGGCACGACAACGCAAGGCTAGGCAATTCAGGGAAGGCAAGCAAAGAGTAACGGAAGGTAAGGAAGGCAAGGAAAAGCAAGGAAAGGCAAGGGTAACGGAAGGAACGGCACGGCAAGGGGGAACAAGTCTAAGGCACGACACCGAACGCTAGGCAATGAACGGCAAGGCAAGGACAGGGTAACGCATGGGAAAGCACGGTCAGGCGAGGCAAGGATAAGGCACGACAATGCAAGGCTAGGCAATGCACGGAAGGGAAGCAAAGAGTAACGGAAGGTAAGGAAGGCAAGGGAAAGCAAAGAAAGGCAAGTGTAACGGAAGGAACGGCACGGCAAGGGGAAACAAGGCTAAGGCACGACAACGCACGCTAGGCAATGCACGGCAAGGCAAGGCAAGGGTAACGCATGGGAAAGCACGGTCAGGCGAGGCAAGGCTAAGGAAAGCCAACGCAAGGCTAGGCAATGCACGGAAAGCAAGCAAAGAGTAACGGAACGCAAGGAAGGCAAGGGAAAGCAAGGGAAGGCAAGGGAAACGGAAGGAACGGCACGGCAAGGGGTAAGAAGGCTAAGGCACGACAACGCAGGGCTAGGCAATGCACGGCAAGGCAAGGAAAGGGTAACGCAGGGGAAGGCACGGTCAGGTGAGGCAAGGATAAGGCACGACAATGCAAGGCTAGGCAATGCACGGCAAGGCAAGTAAAGAGTAACGGAAGGAAAGGAAGGCAAGGCAAAGCCAGGCAAGGCAAGTGTAACAAAAGGCACGCCACGGCAAGGGGAATCAAGGCTAAGGCACGACAACGCACGGCTAGGCAATGCACGGCAAGGCAAGGAAAGGGTAACGCAAGGCAAGGCACGGTGAGGCTAGGCAAGGCTAATGCACGACAACGCAAGGCTAGGCATTGCACGACAATGCAAGGAAAGCTTAAAGCAAAGGAAGGCACGGTCAGGCGAGATAAGGCTAAGGCACGACAACGCAAGGCTAGGCAATGCACGGAAGGCAAGCAAAGAGTAACGGAAGGTAAGGAAGGCAAGGGAAAGCAAAGAAAGGAAAGTGTAACGGAAGGAACGGCACGGCAAGGGGAAACAAGGCTAAGGCACGACAACGCACGCTAGGCAATGAACGGCAAGGCAAGGAAAGAGTAACGGAAGGAAAGGAAGGCAAGGCAAAGCCAGGCAAGGCAAGTGTAACAAAAGGCACGCAACGGCAAGGGGAAACAAGGCTAAGGCACGACAACACACGGCTAGGAAATGCACGGCAAGGCAAGGAACGGGTAACGCAAGGCAAGGCACGGTGTGGCTAGGCAAGGCTAATGCACGACAACGCAAGGCTAGGCAAGGCACGACAATCCAAGTAAAGCTTAAAGCAAAGGAAGGCACGGTCAGGCGAGATAAGGCTAAGGAACGACAACGCAAGGCTAGGCAATGCAGGGAAGGCAAGCAAAGAGTAACGGAAGGTAAGGAAGGCAAGGGAAAGCAAGGAAAGGCAAGGGTAACGGAAGGAACGGCACGGCAAGGGGAAACAAGTCTAAGGCACGACAACGCACGCTAGGCAATGCACGGCAAGGCAAGGAAAGGGTAACGCATGGGAAAGCACGGTCAGGGGAGGCAAGGCTAAGGCACGACAACGCAAGGCTTGGCAATGCACGGAAGGGAAGCAAAGAGTAACGGAAGGTAAGGAAGGCAAGGGAAAGCAAAGAAAGGCAAGTGTAACGGAAGGAACCGCACGGCAAGGGGAAACAAGGCTAAGGCACGACAACGCACGCTAGGCAATGCACGGCAAGGCAAGGCAAGGGTAACGCATGGGAAAGCACGGTCAGGCGAGGCAAGGCTAAGGAAAGCCAACGCAAGGCTAGGCAATGCACGGAAAGCAAGCAAGGAGTAACGGAATGCAAGGAAGGCAAGGGAAAGCAAGGGAAGGCAAGGGCAACGGAAGGAACGGCACGGCAAGGGGTAACAAGTCTAAGGCACGGCAACGCAGGGCTAGGCAATGCACGGCAAGGCAAGGAAAGGGTAACGCAGGGGAAGGCACGGTCAGGTGAGGCAAGGATAAGGGACGACAATGCAAGGCTAGGCAATGCACGGCAAGGCAAGGAAAGAGTAACGGAAGGAAAGGAAGGCAAGTCAAAGCCAGGAAAGGCAAATGTAACAAAAGGCACGCCACGGCAAGGGGAAACAAGGCTAAGGCACGACTACACGGCTAGGCAATGCACGGCAAGGCAAGGAAAGGGTAACGCAAGGCAAGGCACGGTGAGGCTAGGCAAGGCTAATGCACGACAACGCAAGGCTAGGCAACGCACGACAATGCAAGGAAAGCTTAAAGCAAAGGAAGGCACGGTCAGGCGAGATAAGGCTAAGGCACGACAACGCAAGGCTAGGCAATGCAGGGAAGGGAAGCAAAGAGTAACGGAAGGGAAGCAAGGCAAGGAAAAGCAAGGAAAGGCAAGGGTAACGGAAGGAATTGCACGGCAAGGGGAAACAAGGCTAAGGCACGGCAACGCAGGCTGGGCAATGCAGGGCAAGGCAAGGAAAGGGTAACGCATGGGAAAGCACGTTCAGGCGAGGCAAGGCTAAGGCACGACAACGCAAGGCTAGGCAATGCACGGAAGGCAAGCAAAGAGTAACGGAAGGTAAGGAAGGCAAGGGAAAGCAAAGAAAGGCAAGTGTAACGGAAGGAACTGCACGGCAAGGGGAAACAAGGCTAAGGCACGACAACGCACGGCTAGGCAATGCACGGCAAGGCAAGCAAAGGGTAACGCAAGGCAATGCACGGTGAGGCTAGACAAGGCTAATGCACGAAAACGCAAGGCTAGGCAATGCACGACAATGCAAGGAAAGCTTAAAGCAAAGGAAGGCAAGGTCAGGCGACATAATGCAAAGGCACGACAACGCAAGGCTAGGCAATTCAGGGAAGGCAAGCAAAGAGTAACGGAAGGTAAGGAAGGCAAGGAAAAGCAAGGAAAGGCAAGGGTAACGGAAGGAACGGCACGGCAAGGGGGAACAAGTCTAAGGCACGACACCGAACGCTAGGCAATGAACGGCAAGGCAAGGACAGGGTAACGCATGGGAAAGCACGGTCAGGCGAGGCAAGGATAAGGCACGACAATGCAAGGCTAGGCAATGCACGGAAGGGAAGCAAAGAGTAACGGAAGGTAAGGAAGGCAAGGGAAAGCAAAGAAAGGCAAGTGTAACGGAAGGAACGGCACGGCAAGGGGAAACAAGGCTAAGGCACGACAACGCACGCTAGGCAATGCACGGCAAGGCAAGGCAAGGGTAACGCATGGGAAAGCACGGTCAGGCGAGGCAAGGCTAAGGAAAGCCAACGCAAGGCTAGGCAATGCACGGAAAGCAAGCAAAGAGTAACGGAACGCAAGGAAGGCAAGGGAAAGCAAGGGAAGGCAAGGGAAACGGAAGGAACGGCACGGCAAGGGGTAAGAAGGCTAAGGCACGACAACGCAGGGCTAGGCAATGCACGGCAAGGCAAGGAAAGGGTAACGCAGGGGAAGGCACGGTCAGGTGAGGCAAGGATAAGGCACGACAATGCAAGGCTAGGCAATGCACGGCAAGGCAAGTAAAGAGTAACGGAAGGAAAGGAAGGCAAGGCAAAGCCAGGCAAGGCAAGTGTAACAAAAGGCACGCCACGGCAAGGGGAATCAAGGCTAAGGCACGACAACGCACGGCTAGGCAATGCACGGCAAGGCAAGGAAAGGGTAACGCAAGGCAAGGCACGGTGAGGCTAGGCAAGGCTAATGCACGACAACGCAAGGCTAGGCATTGCACGACAATGCAAGGAAAGCTTAAAGCAAAGGAAGGCACGGTCAGGCGAGATAAGGCTAAGGCACGACAACGCAAGGCTAGGCAATGCACGGAAGGCAAGCAAAGAGTAACGGAAGGTAAGGAAGGCAAGGGAAAGCAAAGAAAGGAAAGTGTAACGGAAGGAACGGCACGGCAAGGGGAAACAAGGCTAAGGCACGACAACGCACGCTAGGCAATGAACGGCAAGGCAAGGAAAGGGTAACGCATGGGAAAGCACGGTCAGGCGAGGCAAGGCTAAGGCATGACAACGCAAGGCTAGGCAATGCACGGAAAGCAAGCAAAGAGTAACGGAACGCAAGGAAGGCAAGGGAAAGCAAGGGAAGGCAAGGGTAACGGAAGGAACGTCACGGCAAGGGGTAACAAGGCTAAGGCACGACAACGCAGGGCTAGGCAATGCACGGCAAGGCAAGGAAAGAGTAACGGAAGGAAAGGAAGGCAAGGCAATGCCAGGCAAGGCAAGTGTAACAAAAGGCACGCAACGGCAAGGGGAAACAAGGCTAAGGCACGACAACACACGGCTAGGAAATGCACGGCAAGGCAAGGAAAGGGTAACGCAAGGCAAGGCACGGTGAGGCTAGGCAAGGCTAATGCACGACAACGCAAGGCTAGGCAATGCACGACAATGCAAGTAAAGCTTAAAGCAAAGGAAGGCACGGTCAGGCGAGATCAGGCTAAGGCACGACAACGCAAGGCTAGGCAATGCACGGAAGGCAAGCAAAGAGTAACGGAAGGTAAGGAAGGCAAGGGAAAGCAAGGAAAGGCAAGTGTAACGGAAGGAACGGCACGGCAAGGGGAAACAAGCCTAAGGCACGACAACGCACGCTAGGCAATGCACGGCAAGGCAAGGAAAGGGTAACGCATGGGAAAGCACGGTCAGGCGAGGCAAGGCTAAGGCACAACAACGCAAGGCTAGGCAATGCACGGAAGCAAGCAAAGAGTAACGGAAGGTAAGGAAGGCAAGGGAAAGGAAGGAAAGGCAAGTGTAACGGAAGGAACGGCACGGCAAGGGGAAACAAGGCTAAGGCACGACAACGCACGGCTAGGCAATGCACGGCAAGGCAAGGCAAGGGTAACGCATGGGAATGCACGGTCAGGCGATGCAAGGCAAAGGCATGACAACGCAGGGTTAGGCAATGCACGGCAATGCAAGTAAAGCTTAAAGCCAAGGAAGGCACGGTCAGGCGAGATAAGGCTAAGGCACGACAACGCAAGGCTAGCCAATGCACGGAAAGCAAGCAAAGAGTAACGGAAGGTAAGGAAGGCAAGGGAAAGCAAAGAAAGGCAAGTGTAACGGAAGGAACGGCACGGCAAGGGGAAACAAGCCTAAGGCACGACAACGCACGCTAGGCAATGCACGGCAAGGCAAGGAAAGGGTAACGCAGGGGAAGGCACGGTCAGGTGAGGCAAGGGTAAGGCACGACAATGCAAGGCTAGGCAATGCACGGGAAGGCAAGGAAAGAGTAACGCAAGGCAAGGCACGGTGAGGCTAGGCAAGGCTAATGCACGACAACGCAAAGCTAGACAATGCACGACAATGCAAGTAAAGCTTAAAGCAAAGGAAGGCACGGTCAGGCGAGATAAGGCTAAGGCACGACAACGCAAGGCTAGGCAATGCACGGAAAGCAAGCAAAGAGTAACGGAACGCAAGGAAGGCAAGGGAAAGCAAGGGAAGGCAAGGGTAACGGAAGGAACGGCACGGCAAGGGGTAACAAGGCTAAGGCACGACAACGCAGGGCTAGGCAATGCACGGCAAGGCAAGGAAAGAGTAACGGAAGGAAAGGAAGGCAAGGCAAAGCCAGGCAAGGCAAGTGTAACAAAAGGCACGCAACGGCAAGGGGAAACAAGGCTAAGGCACGACAACACACGGCTAGGAAATGCACGGCAAGGCAAGGAAAGGGTAACGCAAGGCAAGGCACGGTGAGGCTAGGCAAGGCTAATGCACGACAACGCAAGGCTAGGCAATGCACGACAATGCAAGTAAAGCTTAAAGCAAAGGAAGGCACGGTCAGGCGAGATAAGGCTAAGGCACGACAACGCAAGGCTAGGCAATGCACGGAAGGCAAGCAAAGAGTAACGGAAGGTAAGGAAGGCAAGGGAAAGCAAAGAAAGGCAAGTGTAACGGAAGGAACGGCACGGCAAGGGGAAACAAGGCTAAGGCACGACAACGCACGCTAGGCAATGCACGGCAAGGCAAGGAACGGGTAACGCATGGGAAAGCACGGTCAGGCGAGGCAAGGCTAAGGAAAGCCAACGCAAGGATAGGCAATGCACGGAAAGCAAGCAAGGAGTAACGGAATGCAAGGACGGAAAGGGAAAGCAAGGGAATGCAAGGGTAACGGAAGGAACGGCACGGCAAGGGGAAACAAGGCTAAGGCACGACAACGCCCGCTAGGCAATGCACGGCAAGGCAAGGAAAGGGTAACGCATGGGAAAGCACGGTCAGGCGAGGCAAGGCTAAGGAAAGCCAACGCAAGGCTAGGCAATGCACGGAAAGCAAGCAGGGAGTAACGGAATGCAAGGAAGGAAAGGGAAAGCAAGGGAAGGCAAGGGTAACGGAAGGAACGGCACGGCAAGGGGTAACAAGGCTAAGGCACGACAACACACGGCTAGGAAATGCACGGCAAGGCAAGGAAAGGGTAACGCAAGGCAAGGCACGGTGAGGCTAGGCAAGGTTAATGCACGACAACGCAAGGCTAGGCAATGCAAGACAATGCAAGGAAAGCTTAAAGCAAAGGAAGGCACGGTCAGGCGAGATAAGGCTAAGGCACGACAACGCAAGGCTAGGCAATTCAGGGAAGGCAAGCAAAGAGTAACGGAAGGTAAGCAAGGCAAGGAAAAGGAAGGAAAGGCCAGGGTAACGGAAGGAACGGCACGGCAAGGGGAAACAAGTCTAAGGCACGACACCGAACGCTAGGCAATGAACGGCAAGGCAAGGAAAGGGTAACGCATTTGAAAGCGCGGTCAGGCGAGGCAACGCTAAGGCACGACAACGCAAGGCTAGGCAATGCACGGAAGGCAAGCAAAGAGTAATGGAAGGTAAGGAAGGCAAGGGAAAGGAAGGAAAGGCAAGTGTAACGGAAGGAAAGGCACGGCAAGGGGAAACAAGGCTAAGGCACGACAACGCACGGCTAGGCAATGCACGGAAAGGCAAGGAAAGGGTAACGCATGGGAAAGCACGGTCAGGCGATGCAAGGCTAAGGCATGACAACTCAAGGCTAGGCAATGCACGGAAAGCAAGCAAAGAGTAACGGAACGCAAGGAAGGCAAGGGCAAGCAAGGGAAGGCAAGGGTAACGGAAGGAACGGCACGGTAAGGGGTAACAAGTCTAAGGCACGGCAACGCAGGGCTAGGCAATGCACGGCAAGGCAAGGAAAGGGTAACGCAGGGGAAGGCACGGTCAGGTGAGGCAAGGATAAGGCACGACAATGCAAGGCTAGGCAATGCACGGCAAGGCAAGGAAAGAGTAACGGAAGGAAAGGAAGGCAAGTCAAAGCCAGGAAAGGCAAGTGTAACAAAAGGCACGCCACGGCAAGGGGAAACAAGGCTAAGGCACGACAACGCACGGCTAGGCAATGCACGGCAAGGCAAGGAAAGGGTAACGCAAGGCAAGGCACGGTGAGGCTAGGCAAGGCTAATGCACGACAACGCAAGGCTAGGCAATGCACGACAATGCAAGGAAAGCTTAAAGCAAAGGAAGGCACGGTCAGGCGAGATAATGCTAAGGCACGACAACGCAAGGCTAGGCAATGCAGGGAAGGGAAGCAAAGAGTAACGGAAGGTAAGCAAGGCAAGGAAAAGCAAGGAAAGGCAAGGGTAACGGAAGGAATTGCACGGCAAGGGGAAACAAGGCTAAGGCACGGCAACGCAGGCTGGGCAATGCACGGCAAGGCAAGGAAAGGGTAACGCATGGGAAAGCACGTTCAGGCGAGGCAAGGCTAAGGCACGACAACGCAAGGCTAGGCAATGCACGGAAGGCAAGCAAAGAGTAACGGAAGGTAAGGAAGGCAAGGGAAAGCAAAGAAAGGCAAGTGTAACGGAAGGAACTGCACGGCAAGGGGAAACAAGGGTAAGGCACGACAACGCACGGCTAGGCAATGCACGGCAAGGCAAGCAAAGGGTAACGCAAGGCAATGCACGGTGAGGCTAGACAAGGCTAATGCACGAAAACGCAAGGCTAGGCAATGCACGACAATGCAAGGAAAGCTTAAAGCAAAGGAAGGCAAGGTCAGGCGAGATAAGGCAAAGGCACGACAACGCAAGGCTAGGCAATTCAGGGAAGGCAAGCAAAGAGTAACGGAAGGTAAGGAAGGCAAGGAAAAGCAAGGAAAGGCAAGGGTAACGGAAGGAACGGCACGGCAAGGGGAAACAAGGCTAAGGCACGACAACGCACGCTAGCCAATGCACGGCAAGGCAAGGAAAGGGTAACGCATGGGAAAGCACGGTCAGGGGAGGCAAGGCTAAGGCACGACAACGCAAGGCTTGGCAATGCACGGAAGGCAAGCAAAGAGTAACGGAAGGTAAGGAAGGCAAGGGAAAGCAAAGAAAGGCAAGTGTAACGGAAGGAACGGCACGGCAAGGGGAAACAAGGCTAAGGCACGACAACGCACGCTAGGCAATGCACGGCAAGGCAAGGCAAGGGCAACGCATGGGAAAGCACGGTCAGGCGAGGCAAGGCTAAGGAAAGCCAACGCAAGGCTAGGCAATGCACGGAAAGCAAGCAAGGAGTAACGGAATGCAAGGAAGGAAAGGGAAAGCAAGGGAAGGCAAGGGTAACGGAAGGAACGGCACGGCAAGGGGTAACAAGGCTAAGGCACGACAACACACGGCTAGGAAATGCACGGCAAGGCAAGGAAAGGGTAACGCAAGGCAAGGCACGGTGTGGCTAGGCAAGGCTAATGCACGACAACGCAAGGCTAGGCAAGGCACGACAATCCAAGTAAAGCTTAAAACAAAGGAAGGCACGGTCAGGCGAGATAAGGCTAAGGAACGACAACGCAAGGCTAGGCAATGCAGGGAAGGCAAGCAAAGAGTAACGGAAGGTAATGAAGGCAAGGGAAAGCAAGGAAAGGCAATGCGTAACGGAAGGAACGGCACGGCAAGGGGAAACAAGTCTAAGGCACGACAACGCACGCTAGGCAATGCACGGCAAGGCAAGGAAAGGGTAACGCATGGGAAAGCACGGTCAGGGGAGGCAAGGCTAAGGCACGACAACGCAAGGCTTGGCAATGCACGGAAGGGAAGCAAAGAGTAACGGAAGGTAAGGAAGGCAAGGGAAAGCAAAGAAAGGCAAGTGTAACGGAAGGAACGGCACGGCAAGGGGAAACAAGGCTAAGGCACGACAACGCACGGCTAGGCAATGCACGGCAAGGGCAAGGAAAGGGTAACGCATGGGAAAGCACGGTCAGGCGATGCAAGGCTAAGGAAAGCCAACGCAAGGCTAGGCAATGCACGGAAAGCAAGCAAAGAGTAACGGAATGCAAGGAAGGCAAGGGAAAGCAAGGGAAGTCAAGGGTAACGGAAGGAACGGCACGGCAAGGGGTAACAAGTCTAAGGCACGGCAACGCAGGGCTAGGCAATGCACGGCAAGGCAAGGAAAGGGTAACGCAGGGGAAGGCACGGTCAGGTGAGGCAAGGATAAGGCACGACAATGCAAGGCTAGGCAATGCACGGCAAGGCAAGGAAAGAATAACGGAAGGAAAGGAAGGCAAGTCAAAGCCAGGAAAGGCAAGTGTAACAAAAGGCACGCCACGGCAAGGGGAAACAATGCTAAGGCACGTCAACGCACGGCTAGGCAATGCACGGCAAGGCAAGGAAAGGGTAACGCAAGGCAAGGCACGGTGAGGCTAGGACAGGCTAATGCACGACAACGCAAGGCTAGGCAATGCACGACAATGCAAGGAAAGCTTAAAGCAAAGGAAGGCACGGTCAGGCGAGATAAGGCTAAGGCACGACAACGCAAGGCTAGGCAATGCAGGGAAGGGAAGCAAAGAGTAACGGAAGGTAAGGAAGGCAAGGAAAAGCAAGGAAAGGCAAGGGTAACGGAAGGAACGGCACGGCAAGGGGCAACAAGGCTAAGGCACGACAACGCACGCTAGGCAACGCACGGCAAGGCAAGGAAAGGGTAACGCATGGGAAAGCACGGTCAGGCGAGGCAAGGCTAAGGCATGATAACGCAAGGCTAGGCAATGCACGGAAAGCAAGCAAAGAGTAACGGAAGTTAAGGAAGGCAAGGGAAAGCAAAGAAAGGCAAGTGTAACGGAAGGAACTGGACGGCAAGTGGAAACAAGGCTAAGGCACGACAACGCACGGCTAGGCAATGCACGGCAAGGCAAGCAAAGGGTAACGCAAGGCAATGCACGGTGAGGCTAGACAAGGCTAATGCACGAAAACGCAAGGCTAGGCAATGCACGACAATGCAAGGAAAGCTTAAAGCAAAGGAAGGCAAGGTTAGGCGAGATAAGGCAAAGGCACGACAACGCAAGGCTAGGCAATTCAGGGAAGGCAAGCAAAGAGTAACGGAAGGTAAGGAAGGCAAGGAAAAGCAAGGAAAGGCAAGGGTAACGGAAGGAACGGCACGGCAAGGGGGAAGAAGTGTAAGGCACGACACCGAACGCTAGGCAATGAAAGGCAAGGCAAGGAAAGGGTAACGCATGGGAAAGCACGGTCAGGCGAGGCAAGGCTAAGGCACGACAACGCAAGGCTAGGCAATGCACGGAAGGCAAGCAAAGAGTAACGGAAGGTAAGGAAGGCAAGGGAAAGCAAGGAAAGGCAAGTGTAACGGAAGGAACGGCACGGCAATGGACAACAAGGCTAAGGCACGACAACGCAGGGCTAGGCAATGCACGGCAAGGCAAGGAAAGGGTAACGCAGGGGAAGGCACGGTCAGGTGAGGCAAGGATAAGGCACGACAATGCAAGGCTAGGCAATGCACGGCAAGGCAAGTAAAGAGTAACGGAAGGAAAGGAAGGCAAGGCAAAGCCAGGCAAGGCAAGTGTAACTAAAGGCACGCCACGGCAAGGGGAAACAAGGCTAAGGCACGACAACGCACGGCTAGGCAATGCACGGCAAGGCAAGGAAAGTGTAACGCAAGGCAAGGCACGGTGAGGCTAGGCAAGGCTAATGCACGACAACGCAAGGCTAGGCATTGCACGACAATGCAAGGAAAGCTTAAAGCAAAGGAAGGCACGGTCAGGCGAGATAAGGCTAAGGCACGACAACGCAAGGCTAGGCAATGCACGGAAGGCAAGCAAAGAGTAACGGAAGGTAAGGAAGGCAAGGGAAAGCAAAGAAAGGCAAGTGTAACGGAAGGAACGGCACGGCAAGGGGAAACAAGGCTAAGGCACGACAACGCAAGCTAGGCAATGAACGGCAAGGCAAGGAAAGGGTAACGCATGGGAAAGCACGGTCAGGCGAGGCAAGCCTAAGGCATGACAACGCAAGGCTAGGCAATGCACGGAAAGCAAGCAAAGAGTAACGGAACGCAAGGAAGGCAAGGGAAAGCAAGGGAAGGCAAGGGTAACGGAAGGAACGGCACGGCAAGGGGTAACAAGGCTAAGGCACGACAACGCAGGGCTAGGCAATGCACGGCAAGGCAAGGAAAGAGTAACGGAAGGAAAGGAAGGCAAGGCAAAGCCAGGCAAGGCAAGTGTAACAAAAGGCACGCAACGGCAAGGGGAAACAAGGCCAAGGCACGACAACACACGGCTAGGAAATGCACGGCAAGGCAAGGACAATGCAAGTAAAGGTAACGCAAGGCAAGGCAAGCGGTGAGGCAAGGGAAAGCAAGGAAAGGCAAGTGTAACGGAAGGAACGGCACGGCAAGGGGAAACAAGGCTAAGGCACGACAACGCACGCTAGGCAATGCACGGCAAGGCAAGGAAAGGGTAACGCATGGGAAAGCACGGTCAGGCGAGGCAAGGCTAAGGCACAACAACGCAAGGCTAGGCAATGCACGGAAGCAAGCAAAGAGTAACGGAAGGTAAGGAAGGCAAGGGAAAGGAAGGAAAGGCAAGTGTAACGGAAGGAACGGCACGGCAAGGGGAAACAAGGCTAAGGCACGACAACGCACGGCCAGGCAATGCACGGCAAGGCAAGGCAAGGGTAACGCATGGGAAAGCACGGTCAGGCGATGCAAGGCAAAGGCATGACAACGCAGGGTTAGGCAATGCACGGCAATGCAAGTAAAGCTTAAAGCAAAGGAAGGCACGGTCAGGCGAGATAAGGCTAAGGCACGACAACGCAAGGCTAGGCAATGCACGGAAGGCAAGCAAAGAGTAACGGAAGGTAAGGAAGGCAAGGGAAAGCAAGGAAAGGCAAGTGTAACGGAAGGAACGGCACGGCAAGGGGAAACAAGCCTAAGGCACGACAACGCACGCTAGGCAATGCACGGCAAGGCAAGGAAAGGGTAACGCAGGGGAAGGCACGGTCAGGTGAGGCAAGGGTAAGGCACGACAATGCAAGGCTAGGCAATGCACGGGAAGGCAAGGAAAGAGTAACGCAAGGCAAGGCACGGTGAGGCTAGGCAAGGCTAATGCACGACAACGCAAGGCTAGACAATGCACGACAATGCAAGTAAAGCTTAAAGCAAAGGAAGGCACGGTCAGGCGAGATAAGGCTAAGGCACGACAACGCAAGGCTAGGCAATGCACGGAAAGCAAGCAAAGAGTAACGGAACGCAAGGAAGGCAAGGGAAAGCAAGGGAAGGCAAGGGTAACGGAAGGAACGGCACGGCAAGGGGTAACAAGGCTAAGGCACGACAACGCAGGGCTAGGCAGTGCACGGCAAGGCAAGGAAAGAGTAACGGAAGGAAAGGAAGGCAAGGCAAAGCCAGGCAAGGCAAGTGTAACAAAAGGCACGCAACGGCAAGGGGAAACAAGGCTAAGGCACGACAACACACGGCTAGGAAATGCACGGCAAGGCAAGGAAAGGGTAACGCAAGGCAAGGCACGGTGAGGCTAGGCAAGGCTAATGCACGACAACGCAAGGCTAGGCAATGCACGACAATGCAAGGAAAGCTTAAAGCAAAGGAAGGCACGGTCAGGCGAGATAAGGCTAAGGCACGACAACGCAAGGCTAGGCAATGCACGGAAGGCAAGCAAAGAGTAACGGAAGGTAAGGAAGGCAAGGGAAAGCAAAGAAAGGCAAGTGTAACGGAAGGAACGGCACGGCAAGGGGAAACAAGGCTAAAGCACGACAACGCACGCTAGGCAATGCACGGCAAGGCAAGGAAAGGGTAACGCATGGGAAAGCACGGTCAGGCGAGGCAAGGCTAAGGAAAGCCAACGCAAGGCTAGGCAATGCACGGAAAGCAAGCAAGGAGTAACGGAATGCAAGGACGGAAAGGGAAAGCAAGGGAAGGCAAGGGTAACGGAAGGAACGGCACGGCAAGGGGAAACAAGGCTAAGGCACGACAACGCACCGCTAGGCAATGCACGGAAGGGCAAGGAAAGGGTAACGCATGGGAAAGCACGGTCAGGCGATGCAAGGCTAAGGCATGACAACGCAAGGCTAGGCAATGCACGGAAAGCAAGCAAAGAGTAACGGAACGCAAGGAAGGCAAGGGAAAGCAACGGAAGGCAAGGGTAACGGAAGGAACGGCACTGTAAGGGGTAACAAGTCTAAGGCACGGCAACGCAGGGCTAGGCAATGCACGGCAAGGCAAGGAAAGGGTAACGCAGGAGAAGGCACGGTCAGGTGAGGCAAGGATAAGGCACGACAATGCAAGGCTAGGCAATGCACGGCAAGGCAAAGCAAAGAAAGGCAAGTGTAACGGAAGGAACTGCACGGCAAGGGGAAACAAGGCTAAGGCACGACAACGCACGGCTAGGCAATGCACGGCAAGGCAAGCAAAGGGTAACGCAAGGCAATGCACGGTGAGGCTAGACAAGGCTAATGCACGAAAACGCAAGGCTAGGCAATGCACGACAATGCAAGGAAAGCTTAAAGCAAAGGAAGGCAAGGTCAGGCGAGATAAGGCAAAGGCACGACAACGCAAGGCTAGGCAATGCACGGAAGGCAAGCAAAGAGTAACGGAAGGTAAGGAAGGCAAGGGAAAGCAAAGAAAGGCAAGTGTAACGGAAGGAACGGCACGGCAAGGGGGAACAAGTCTAAGGCACGACACCGAACGCTAGGCAATGAACGGCAAGGCAAGGAAAGGGTAACGCATGGGAAAGCACGGTCAGGCGAGGCAAGGCTAAGGCACGACAACGCAAGGCTAGGCAATGCACGGAAGGCAAGCAAAGAGTAACGGAAGGTAAGGAAGGCAAGGGAAAGCAAGGAAAGGCAAGTGTAACGGAAGGAACGGCACGGCAAGGGGCAACAAGGCTAAGGCACGACAACGCACGGCTAGGCAACGCACGGCAAGGCAAGGAAAGGGTAACGCATGGGAAAGCACGGTCAGGCGAGGCAAGGCTAAGGCATGATAACGCAAGGCTAGGCAATGCACGGAAAGCAAGCAAAGAGTAACGGAACGCAAGGTAGGCAAAGGAAAGCAAGGGAAGGCAAGGGTAACGGAAGGAACGGCACGGCAAGGGGAAACAAGGCTAAGGCACGACAACGCAGGGCTAGGCAATGCACGGAAAGGCAAGGAAAGAGTAACGCAGGGGAAGGAAAGGCAAGGCAAGGCACGACAATGCAAGGCTAGGCAATGCTCGGCAAGGCAAGGAAAGAGTAACGGCAAAAGGCCAGGAAAGGCAAATGTAACGCACGCCACGGCAAGGGGAAACAAGGCTAAGGCACGACAACGCACGGCTAGGCAATGCACGGCAAGGCAAGGAAAGGGTAACGCAAGGCAAGGCACGGTGAGGCTAGGCAAGGCTAATGCACGACAACGCAAGGCTAGGCAATGCACGACAATGCAAGGAAAGCTTAAAGCAAAGGAAGGCACGGTCAGCCGAGATAAGGCTAAGGCACGACAACGCAAGGCTAGGCAATGCAGGGAAGGCAAGCAAAGAGTAACGGAAGGTAAGGAAGGCAAGGGAAAGCAAGGAAAGGCAAGTGTAACGGAAGGAACGGCACGGCAAGGGGAAACAAGGCTAAGGCACGACAACGCACGCTAGGCAATGCACGGCAAGGCAAGGAAAGGGTAACGCATGGGAAAGCACGGTCAGGCGAGGCAAGGCTAAGGCACGACAACGCAAGGCTAGGCAATGCACGGAAGGCAAGCAAAGAGTAACGGAAGGTAAGGAAGGCAAGGGAAAGCAAAGAAAGGCAAGTGTAACGGAAGGAACGGCACGGCAAGGGGAAACAAGGCTAAGGCACGACAACGCACGGCTAGGCAATGCACGGCAAGGCAAGCAAAGGGTAAAGCAAGGCAATGCACGGTGAGGCTAGACAAGGCTAATGCACGAAAACGCAAGGCTAGGCAATGCACGTCAAAGGTGCAAGGGAAGGGCAAGGGTAACGGAAGGCGGCACGGCATATAAGGCAAAGGCACGACAACGCAAGGCTAGGCAATGCACGGCAAGGCAAGGAAAGAGTAACGGAAGGAAAGGAAGGCAAGGCAAAGCCAGGCAAGGCAAGTGTAACAAAAGGCACGCACGGCAAGGGGAAACAAGGCTGTAAGGCACGACAACCCACGGCTAGGCAATGCACGGCAAGGCAAGGAAAGGGTAACGCAGGGGAAGGCACGGTCAGGCGAGGCAAGGCTAAGGCACGACAACGCAAGGCTAGGCAATGCACGGCAAGGCAAGTAAAGAGTAACGGAAGGAAAGGAAGGCAAGGCAAAGCCAGGCAAGGCAAGTGTAACAAAAGGCACGCCACGGCAAGGGGAATCAAGGCTAAGGCACGACAACGCACGGCTAGGCAATGCACGGCAAGGCAAGGAAAGGGTAACGCAAGGCAAGGCACGGTGAGGCTAGGGGAAACAAGGCTAATGCACGACAACGCAAGGCTAGGCAATGCACGACAATGCAAGGAAAGCTTAAAGCAAAGGAAGGCACGGTCAGGCGAGATAAGGCTAAGGCACGACAACGCAAGGCTAGGCAATGCACGGAAGGCAAGCAAAGAGTAACGGAAGGTAAGGAAGGCAAGGGAAAGCAAAGAAAGGCAAGTGTAACGGAAGGAACGGCACGGCAAGGGGAAACAAGGCTAAGGCACGACAACGCACGCTAGGCAATGAACGGCAAGGCAAGGAAAGGGTAACGCATGGGAAAGCACGGTCAGGCGAGGCAAGCCTAAGGCATGACAACGCAAGGCTAGGCAATGCACGGAAAGCAAGCAAAGAGTAACGGAACGCAAGGAAGGCAAGGGAAAGCAAGGGAAGGCAAGGGTAACGGAAGGAACGGCACGGCAAGGGGTAACAAGGCTAAGGCACGACAACGCAGGGCTAGGCAATGCACGGCAAGGCAAGGAAAGAGTAACGGAAGGAAAGGAAGGCAAGGCAATGCCAGGCAAGGCAAGTGTAACAAAAGGCACGCAACGGCAAGGGGAAACAAGGCTAAGGCACGACAACACACGGCTAGGAAATGCACGGCAAGGCAAGGAAAGGGTAACGCAAGGCAAGGCACGGTGAGGCTAGGCAAGGCTAATGCACGACAACGCAAGGCTAGGCAATGCACGACAATGCAAGGAAAGCTTAAAGCAAAGGAAGGCACGGTCAGGCGAGATAGGCTAAGGCACGACAACGCAAGGCTAGGCAATGCACGGAAGGCAAGCAAAGAGTAACGGAAGGTAAGGAAGGCAAGGGAAAGCAAAGAAAGGCAAGTGTAACGGAAGGAACGGCACGGCAAGGGGAAACAAGCCTAAGGCACGACAACGCACGCTAGGCAATGCACGGCAAGGCAAGGAAAGGGTAACGCATGGGAAAGCACGGTCAGGCGAGGCAAGGCTAAGGCACAACAACGCAAGGCTAGGCAATGCACGGAAAGCAAGCAAGGAGTAACGGAATGCAAGGAAGGAAAGGGAAAGCAAGGGAAGGCAAGGGTAACGGAAGGAACGGCACGGCAAGGGGTAACAAGGCTAAGGCACGACAATGCAAGGCTAGGCAATGCACGGCAAGGCAAGGAAAGAGTAACGGAAGGAAAGGAAGGCAAGGCAAGCCAGGCAAGGCAAGTGTAACAAAAGGCACGCAACGGCAAGGGGAAACAAGGCTAAGGCACGACAACACACGGCTAGGAAATGCACGGCAAGGCAAGGAAAGGGTAACGCATGGGAAAGCACGGTCAGGCGATGCAAGGCAAAGGCATGACAACGCAGGGTTAGGCAATGCACGGCAATGCAAGTAAAGCTTAAAGCAAAGGAAGGCATGGTCAGGCGAGATAAGGCTAAGGCACGACAACGCAAGGCTAGGCAATGCACGGAAGGCAAGCAAAGAGTAACGGAAGGTAAGGAAGGCAAGGGAAAGCAAAGAAAGGCAAGTGTAACGGAAGGAACGGCACGGCAAGGGGAAACAAGCCTAAGGCACGACAACGCACGCTAGGCAATGCACGGCAAGGCAAGGAAAGGGTAACGCAGGGGAAGGCACGGTCAGGTGAGGCAAGGGTAAGGCACGACAATGCAAGGCTAGGCAATGCACGGGAAGGCAAGGAAAGAGTAACGCAAGGCAAGGCACGGTGAGGCTAGGCAAGGCTAATGCACGACAACGCAAGGCTAGACAATGCACGACAATGCAAGTAAAGCTTAAAGCAAAGGAAGGCACGGTCAGGCGAGATAAGGCTAAGGCACGACAACGCAAGGCTAGGCAATGCACGGAAAGCAAGCAAAGAGTAACGGAACGCAAGGAAGGCAAGGGAAAGCAAGGGAAGGCAAGGGTAACGGAAGGAACGGCACGGCAAGGGGTAACAAGGCTAAGGCACGACAACGCAGGGCTAGGCAATGCACGGCAAGGCAAGGAAAGAGTAACGGAAGGAAAGGAAGGCAAGGCAAAGCCAGGCAAGGCAAGTGTAACAAAAGGCACGCAACGGCAAGGGGAAACAAGGCTAAGGCACGACAACACACGGCTAGGAAATGCACGGCAAGGCAAGGAAAGGGTAACGCATGGGAAATCACGGTCAGGCGAGGCAAGGCTAAGGAAAGCCAACGCAAGGCTAGGCAATGCACGGAAAGCAAGCAAGGAGTAACGGAATGTAAGGAAGGAAAGGGAAAGCAAGGAAGGCAAGGGTAACGGAAGGAACGGCACGGCAAGGGGAATCAAGGCTAAGGCACGACAACGCACGGCTAGGCAGGCAAGGCACGGTGAGGCTAGGCAAGGCTAATGCACGACAACGCAAGGCTAGGCAATGCACGACAATGCAAGTAAAGCTTAAAGCAAAGGAAGGCACGGTCAGGCGAGATAAGGCTAAGGCACGACAACGCAAGGCTAGGCAATGCACGGAAGGCAAGCAAAGAGTAACGGAAGGTAAGGAAGGCAAGGGAAAGCAAAGAAAGGCAAGTGTAACGGAAGGAACGGCACGGCAAGGGGAAACAAGGCTAAGGCACGGCAACGCAGGCTAGGCAATGCACGGCAAGGCAAGGAAAGGGTAACGGAAGGTAAGCAAGGCAAGGAAAAGCATGGGAAAGCACGGTCAGGCGAGGCAAGGCTAAGGAAAGCCAACGCAAGGATAGGCAATGCACGGAAAGCAAGCAAGGAGTAACGGAATGCAAGGACGGAAAGGGAAAGCAAGGGAATGCAAGGGTAACGGAAGGAACGGCACGGCAAGGGGAAACAAGGCTAAGGCACGACAACGCCCGCTAGGCAATGCACGGCAAGGCAAGGAAAGGGTAACGCATGGGAAAGCACGGTCAGGCGAGGCAAGGCTAAGGAAAGCCAACGCAAGGCTAGGCAATGCACGGAAAGCAAGCAGGGAGTAACGGAATGCAAGGAAGGAAAAGGAAAGCAAGGGAAGGCAAGGGTAACGGAAGGAATGGCACGGCAAGGGGTAACAAGGCTAAGGCACGACAACACACGGCTAGGAAATGCACGGCAAGGCAAGGAAAGGGTAACGCAAGGCAAGGCACGGTGAGGCTAGGCAAGGTTAATGCACGACAACGCAAGGCTAGGCAATGCAAGACAATGCAAGGAAAGCTTAAAGCAAAGGAAAGGCACGGTCAAGGCGAGATAGCCAGGCTAAGGCAGTGTAACAACGCAAGGCTAGGCAATTCAGGGAAGGGGAAGCAAAGAGCTAACGGAAGGTAACGCAAGGCAAGGAAATGCACGGCAAGGAAAGGCCAGGGTAACGGAAGGCAACGGCACGGCAAGGGGAAACAAGTCTAAGGCACGACACCGCAACGCTAGGCAATGAACGGCAATGCAAGGAAAGCTTAAAGCAAAGGAAGGCACGGTCAGGCGAGATAACGCTAAGGCACGACAACGCAAGGCTAGGCAATGCACGGAAGGCAAGCAAAGAGTAACGGAAGGTAAGGAAGGCAAGGGAAAGGAAGGAAAGGCAAGTGTAACGGAAGGAACGGCACGGCAAGGGGAAACAAGGCTAAGGCACGACAACGCACGCTAGGCAATGCACGGCAAGGCAAGGAAAGGGTAACGCATGGGAAAGCACGGTCAGGCGAGGCAAGGCTAAGGCATGACAACGCAAGGCTAGGCAATGCACGGAAAGCAAGCAAAGAGTAACGGAACGCAAGGAAGGCAAGGGAAAGCAAGGGAAGGCAAGGGTAACGGAAGGAACGGCACGGTAAGGGGTAACAAGTCTAAGGCACGGCAACGCAGGGCTAGGCAATGCACGGCAAGGCAAGGAAAGGGTAACGGAAGGAAAGGAAGGCAAGGCAAAGCCAGGCAAGGCAAGTGTAACAAAAGGCACGCAACGGCAAGGGGAAACAAGGCTAAGGCACGACAACACACGGCTAGGAAATGCACGGCAAGGCAAGGAAAGGGTAACGCAAGGCAAGGCACGGTGAGGCTAGGCAAGGCTAATGCACGACAACGCAAGGCTAGGCAAGGCACGACAATGCAAGTAAAGCTTAAAGCAAAGGAAGGCACGGTCAGGCGATATAAGGCTAAGGAACGACAACGCAAGGCTAGGCAATGCAGGGAAGGCAAGCAAGAGTAACGGAAGGTAAGGAAGGCAAGGGAAAGCAAGGAAAGGCAATGGTAACGGAAGGAACGGCACGGCAAGGGGAAACAAGTCTAAGGCACGACAACGCACGCTAGGCAATGCACGGCAAGGCAAGGAAAGGGTAACGCATGGGAAAGCACGGTCAGGGGAGGCAAGGATAAGGCACGACAATGCAAGGCTAGGCAATGCACGGCAAGGCAAGGAAAGAGTAACGAAGGAAAGGAAGGCAAGTCAAAGCCAGGAAAGGCAAGTGTAACAAAAGGCACGTCACGGCAAGGGAAACAAGGCTAAGGCACGACAACGCACGGCTAGGCAATGCAAGGCAAGGAAAGGGTAACGCAAGGCAAGGCATGGTGAGGCTAGGCAAGGCTAATGCACGACAACGCAAGGCTAAGCAATGCACGACAATGCAAGGAAAGCTTAAAGCAAAGGAAGGCACGGTCAGGCGAGATAAGGCTAAGGCACGACAACGCAAGGCTAGGCAATGCAGGAAGGGAAGCAAAGAGTAACGGAAGGTAAGCAAGGCAAGGAAAAGCAAGGAAAGGCAAGGGTAACGGAAGGAATTGCACGGCAAGGGGAAACAAGGCTAAGGCACGGCAACGCAGGCTGGGCAATGCACGGCAAGGCAAGGAAAGGGTAACGCATGGGAAAGCACATTCAGGCGAGGCAAGGCTAAGGCACGACAACGCAAGGCTAGGCAATGCACGGAAGGCAAGCAAAGAGTAACGGAAGTTAAGGAAGGCAAGGGAAAGCAAAGAAAGGCAAGTGTAACGGAAGGAACTACACGGCAAGGGGAAACAAGGCTAAGGCACGACAACGCACGGCTAGGCAATGCACGGCAAGGCAAGCAAAGGGTAACGCAAGGCAATGCACGGTGAGCTAGACAAGGCTAATGCACGAAAACGCAAGGCTAGGCAATGCACGACAATGCAAGGAAAGCTTAAAGCAAAGGAAGGCAAGGTCAAGCGAGATAAGGCAAAGGCACGACAACGCAAGGCTAGGCAATTCAGGGAAGGCAAGCAAAGAGTAACGGAAGGTAAGGAAGGCAAGGAAAAGCAAGGAAAGGCAAGGGTAACGGAAGGAACGGCACGGCAAGGGGGAAGAAGTGTAAGGCACGACACCGAACGCTAGGCAATGAACGGCAAGGCAAGGAAAGGGTAAGGCATGGGAAAGCACGGTCAGGCGATGCAAGGCTAAGGCACCGACAACGCAAGGCTAGGCAATGCACGGAAGGCAAGCAAAGAGTAACGGAAGGTAAGGAAGGCAAGGGAAAGCAAGGAAAGGCAAGTGTAACAAAAGGCACGCCACGGCAAGGGGAATAAAGGCTAAGGCACGACAACGCACGGCTAGGCAATGCACGGCAAGGCAAGGAAAGGGTAACGCAAGGCAAGGCACGGTGAGGCTAGGCAAGGCTAATGCACGACAACGCAAGGCTAGGCAATGCACGACAATGCAAGTAAAGCTTAAAGCAAAGGAAGGCACGGTCAGGCGAGATAAGGCTAAGGCACGACAACGCAAGGCTAGGCAATGCACGGAAGGCAAGCAAAGAGTAACGGAAGGTAAGGAAGGCAAGGGAAAGCAAAGAAAGGCAAGTGTAACGGAAGGAACGGCACGGCAAGGGGAAACAAGGCTAAGGCACGACAACGCACGCTAGGCAATGCACGGCAAGGCAAGGAAAGGGTAACGCATGGGAAAGCACGGTCAGGCGAGGCAAGGCTAAGGAAAGCCAACGCAAGGCTAGGCAATGCACGGAAAGCAAGCAAGGAGTAACGGAATGCAAGGAAGGAAAGGGAAAGCAAGGGAAGGCAAGGGTAACGGAAGGAACGGCACGGCAAGGGGAAACAAGGCTAAGGCACGACAACGCACGCTAGGCAATGCACGACAAGGCAAGGAAAGGGTAACGCATGGGAAAGCACGGTCAGGCGAGGCAAGGCTAAGGAAAGCCAACGCAAGGCTAGGCAATGCACGGAAAGCAAGCAAGGAGTAACGGAATGCAAGGAAGGAAAGGGAAAGCAAGGGAAGGCAAGGGTAACGGAAGGAACGGCACGGCAAGGGGTAACAAGGCTAAGGCACGACAACACACGGCTAGGAAATGCACGGCAAGGCAAGGAAAGGGTAACGCAGGGGAAGGCACGGTCAGGTGAGGCAAGGATAAGGCACGACAATGCAAGGCTAGGCAATGCACGGCAAGGCAAGGAAAGAGTACCGGAAGGAAAGGAAGGCAAAGCAAAGCCAGGCAAGGCAAGTGTAACAAAAGGCACGCCACGGCAAGGGGAATCATGGCTAAGGCACGACAACGCAAGGCTAGGCAATGCACGGCAAGGCAAGGAAAGGGTAACGCAAGGCAAGGCACGGTGAGGCTAGGCAAGGCTAATGCACGACAACGCAAGGCTAGGCAATGCACGACAATGCAAGGAAAGCTTAAAGCAAAGGAAGGCACGGTCAGGCGAGATAAGGCTAAGGCACGACAACGCAAGGCTAGGCAATGCACGGAAGGCAAGCAAAGAGTAACGGAAGGTAAGGAAGGCAAGGGAAAGCAAAGAAAGGCAAGTGTAACGGAAGGAACGGCACGGCAAGGGGAAACAAGGCTAAGGCACGACAACGCACGCTAGGCAATGCACGGCAAGGCAAGGAAATGGTAACCATGGGAAAGCACGGTCAGGCGAGGCAAGCCTAAGGCATGACAACGCAAGGCTAGGCAATGCACGGAAAGCAAGCAAAGAGTAACGGAACGCAAGGAAGGCAAGGGAAAGCAAGGGAAGGCAAGGGTAACGGAAGGAACGGCACGGCAAGGGGTAACAAGGCTAAGGAACGACAATCCAGGGCTAGGCAATGCACGGCAAGGCAAGGAAAGAGTAACGGAAGGAAAGGAAGGCAAGGCAAAGCCAGGCAAGGCAAGTGTAACAAAAGGCACGCAACGGCAAGGGGAAACAAGGCTAAGGCACGACAACACACGGCTAGGAAATGCACGGCAAGGCAAGGAAAGGGTAACGCAAGGCAAGGCACGGTGAGGCTAGGCAAGGCTAATGCACGACAACGCAAGGCTAGGCAAGGCACGACAATGCAAGTAAAGCTTAAAGCAAAGGAAGGCACGGTCAGGCGATATAAGGCTAAGGAACGACAACGCAAGGCTAGGCAATGCAGGGAAGGCAAGCAAAGAGTAACGGAAGGTAAGGAAGGCAAGGGAAAGCAAGGAAAGGCAATGGTAACGGAAGGAACGGCACGGCAAGGGGAAACAAGTCTAAGGCACGACAACGCACGCTAGGCAATGCACGGCAAGGCAAGGAAAGGGTAACGCATGGGAAAGCACGGTCAGGGGAGGCAAGGCTAAGGCACGACAACGCAAGGCTAGGCAATGCACGGCAAGGCAAAGCAAAGAGTAACGGAAGGTAAGGAAGGCAAGGGAAAGCAAAGAAAGGCAAGTGTAACGGAAGGAACGGCACGGCAAGGGGAAACAAGGCTAAGGCACGACAACGCACGCTAGGCAATGCACGGCAAGGCAAGGCAAGGGTAACGCATGGGAAAGCACGGTCAGGCGAGGCAAGGCTAAGGAAAGCCAACGCAAAGCTAGGCAATGCACGGAAAGTAAGCAAGGAGTAACGGAATGCAAGGAAGGAAAGGGAAAGCAAGGGAAGGCAAGGCTAACGGAAGGAACGGCACGGCAAGGGGTAACAAGGCTAAGGCAACGACAACACACGGCTAGGAAATGCACGGCAAGGCAAGGAAAGGGTAACGCAAGGCAAGGCACGGTGAGGCTAGGCAAGGTTAATGCACGACAACGCAAGGCTAGGCAATGCACGACAATGCAAGGAAAGCTTAAAGCAAAGGAAGGCACGGTCAGGCGAGATAAGGCTAAGGCACGACAACGCAAGGCTAGGCAATTCAGGGAAGGCAAGCAAAGAGTAACGGAAGGTAAGCAAGGCAAGGAAAAGGAAGGAAAGGCCAGGGTAACGGAAGGAACGGCACGGCAAGGGAAACAAATCTAAGGCACGACACCGAACGCTAGGCAATGAACGGCAAGGCAAGGAAAGGGTAACGCATTTGAAAGCACGGTCAGGCGAGGCAACGCTAAGGCACGACAACGCAAGGCTAGGCAATGCACGGAAGGCAAGCAAAGAGTAACGGAAGGTAAGGAAGGCAAGGGAAAGGAAGGAAAGGCAAGTGTAACGGAAGGAACGGCACGGCAAGGGGAAACAAGGCTAAGGCACGACAACGCACGGCTAGGCAATGCACGGAAGGGCAAGGAAAGGGTAACGCATGGGAAAGCACGGTCAGGCGATGCAAGGCTAAGGCATAGCAACGCAAGGCTAGGCAATTCACGGAAAGCAAGCAAAGAGTAACGGAACGCAAGGAAGGCAAGGGAAAGCAAGGGAAGGCAAGGGTAATGGAAGGAACGGCACTGTAAGGGGTAACAAGTCTAAGGCACGGCAACGCAGGGCTAGGCAATGCACGGCAAGGCAAGAAAGGGTAACGCAGGGGAAGGCACGGTCAGGTGAGGCAAGGATAAGGCACGACAATGCAAGGCTAGGCAATGCACGGCAAGGCAAGGAAAGAGTAACGGAAGGAAAGGAAGGCAAGTCAAAGCCAGGAAAGGCAAGTGTAACAAAAGGCACGTCACGGCAAGGGGAAACAAGGCTAAGGCACGACAACGCACGGCTAGGCAATGCACGGCAAGGCAAGGAAAGGGTAACGCAAGGCAAGGCATGGTGAGGCTAGGCAAGGCTAATGCACGACAACGCAAGGCTAAGCAATGCACGACAATGCAAGGAAAGCTTAAAGCAAAGGAAGGCACGGTCAGGCGAGATAAGGCTAAGGCACGACAACGCAAGGCTAGGCAATGCAGGGGAAGGGAAGCAAAGAGTAACGGAAGGTAAGCAAGGCAAGGAAAAGCAAGGAAAGGCAAGGGTAACGGAAGGAATTGCACGGCAAGGGGAAACAAGGCTAAGGCACGGCAACGCAGGCTGGGCAATGCACGGCAAGGCAAGGAAAGGGTAACGCATGGGAAAGCACGTTCAGGCGAGGCAAGGCTAAGGCACGACAACGCAAGGCTAGGCAATGCACGGAAGGCAAGCAAAGAGTAACGGAAGTTAAGGAAGGCAAGGGAAAGCAAAGAAAGGCAAGTGTAACGGAAGGAACTGCACGGCAAGGGGAAACAAGGCTAAGGCACGACAACGCACGGCTAGGCAATGCACGGCAAGGCAAGCAAAGGGTAACGCAAGGCAATGCACGGTGAGGCTAGACAAGGCTAATGCACGAAAACGCAAGGCTAGGCAATGCACGACAATGCAAGGAAAGCTTAAAGCAAAGGAAGGCAAGGTCAGGCGAGATAAGGCAAAGGCACGACAACGCAAGGCTAGGCAATTCAGGGAAGGCAAGCAAAGAGTAACGGAAGGTAAGGAAGGCAAGGAAAAGCAAGGAAAGGCAAGGGTAACGGAAGGAACGGCACGGCAAGGGGGAAGAAGTGTAAGGCACGACACCGAACGCTAGGCAATGAACGGCAAGGCAAGGAAAGGGTAAGGCATGGGAAAGCACGGTCAGGCGAGGCAGGGCTAAGGCACGACAACGCAAGGCTAGGCAATGCACGGAAGGCAAGCAAAGAGTAACGGAAGGTAAGGAAGGCAAGGGAAAGCAAGGAAAGGCAAGTGTAACAAAAGGCACGCCACGGCAAGGGGAATCAAGGCTAAGGCACGACAACGCACGGCTAGGCAATGCACGGCAAGGCAAGGAAAGGGTAACGCAAGGCAAGGCACGGTGAGGCTAGGCAAGGCTAATGCACGACAACGCAAGGCTAGGCAATGCAAGACAATGCAAGGAAAGCTTAAAGCAAAGGAAGGCACGGTCAGGCGAGATAAGGCTAAGGCACGACAACGCAAGGCTAGGCAATGCAGGGAAGGCAAGCAAAGAGTAACGGAAGGTAAGGAAGGCAAGGAAAAGCAAGGAAAGGCAAGTGTAACGGAAGGAACGGCACGGCAAGGGCAAACAAGGCTAAGGTACGACAACGCACGCTAGGCAATGCACGGCAAGGCAAGGAAAGGGTAACGCATGGGAAAGCACGGTAAGGCACGGCAAGGCTAAGGAAAGACAACGCAAGGCTAGGCAATGCACGGAAAGCAAGCAAAGTGTAGCGGAACGCAAGGAAGGCAAGGGAAAGCAAGGGAAGGCAAGGGTAACGGAAGGAACGGCACGGCAAGGGGTAAGAAGGCTAAGGCACGACAACGCAGGGCTAGGCAATGCACGGCAAGGCAAGGAAAGGGTAACGCAGGGGAAGGCACGGTCAGGTGAGGCAAGGATAAGGCACGACAATGCAAGGCTAGGCAATGCACGGCAAGGCAAGGAAAGAGTAACGGAAGGATAGGAAGGCAAGGCAAAGCCAGGCAAGGCAAGTGTAACAAAAGGCACGCCACGGCAAGGGAATCAAGGCTAAGGCACGACAACGCACGGCTAGGCAATGCACGGCAAGGCAAGGAAAGGGTAACGCAAGGCAAGGCACGGTGAGGCTAGGCAAGGCTAATGCACGACAACGCAAGGCTAGGCAATGCACGAGAAAGGAAAGCTTAAAGCAAAGGAAGGCACGGTCAGGCGAGATAAGGCTAAGGCACGACAACGCAAGGCTAGGCAATGCACGGAAGGCAAGCAAAGAGTAACGGAAGGTAAGGAAGGCAAGGGAAAGCAAAGAAAGGCAAGTGTAACGGAAGGAACGGCACGGCAAGGGGAAACAAGGCTAAGGCACGACAACGCACGCTAGGCAATGCACGGCAAGGCAAGGAAAGGGTAACGCATGGGAAAGCACGTCAGGCGAGGCAAGCCTAAGGCATGACAACGCAAGGCTAGGCAATGCACGGAAAGCAAGCAAAGAGTAACGGAATGCAAGGAAGGCAAGGGAAAGCAAGGAAAGGCAAGGGTAACGGAACGAACGGCACGGCAGCAATGCACGGCAAGGCAAGGAAAGAGTAACGGAAGGAAAGGAAGGCAAGGCAAAGCCAGGCAAGGCAAGTGTAACAAAAGCACGCAACGGCAAGGGGAAACAAGGCTAAGGCACGACAACACACGGCTAGGAAATGCACGGCAAGGCAAGGAAAGGGTAACGCAAGGCAAGGCACGGTGAGGCTAGGCAAGGCTAATGCACGACAACGCAAGGCTAGGCAAGGCACGACAATGCAAGTAAAGCTTAAAGCAAAGGAAGGCACGGTCAGGCGAGATAAGGCTAAGGAACGACAACGCAAGGCTAGGCAATGCAGGGAAGGCAAGCAAAGAGTAACGGAAGGTAAGGAAGGCAAGGAAAAGCAAGGAAAGACAAGGGTAACGGAAGGAACGGCACGGCAAGGGGGAAGAAGTGTAAGGCACGACACCGAACGCTAGGCAATGAACGGCAAGGCAAGGAAAGGGTAACGCATGGGAAAGCACGGTCAGGCGAGGCAAGGCTAAGGCACGACAACGGAAGGCTAGGCAATGCACGGAAGGCAAGCAAAGAGTAACGGAATGCAAGGAAGGCAAGGGAAAGCAAGGGAAGGCAAGGGTAACGGAAGGAACGGCACGGCAAGGGGTAACAAGGCTAAGGCACGACAACGCAGGGCTAGGCAATGCACGGCAAGGCAAGGAAAGAGTAACGGAAGGAAAGGAAGGCAAGGCAAAGCCAGGCAAAGGCAAGTGTAACAAAAGGCACGCAACGGCAAGGGGAAACAAGGCTAAGGCACGACAACGCACGCTAGCAATGCACGGCAAGGCAAGGAAAGGGTAACGCATGGGAAATCACGGTCAGGCGAGGCAAGGCTAAGGAAAGCCAACGCAAGGCTAGGCAATGCACGGAAAGCAAGCAGGGAGTAACGGAATGCAAGGAAGGAAAGGGAAAGCAAGGGAAGGCAAGGGTAACGGAAGGAACGGCACGGCAAGGGGTAACAAGGCTAAGGCACGACAACACACGGCTAGGAAATGCACGGCAAGGCAAGGAAAGGGTAACGCAAGGCAAGGCACGGTGAGGCTAGGCAAGGTTAATGCACGACAACGCAAGGCTAGGCAATGCAAGACAATGCAAGGAAAGCTTAAAGCAAAGGAAGGAACGGTCAGGCGAGATAAGGCTAAGGCACGACAACGCAAGGCTAGGCAATGCAGGAAGGCAAGCAAAGAGTAACGGAAGGTAAGGAAGGCAAGGGAAAGGAAGGAAAGGCAAGTGTAACGGAAGGAACGGCACGGCAAGGGGAAACAAGTCTAAGGCACGACACCGAACGCTAGGCAATGAACGGCAAGGCAAGGAAAGGGTAACGCATTTGAAAGCACGGTCAGGCGAGGCAACGCAAAGGCACGACAACGCAAGGCTAGGCAATGCACGGAAGGCAAGCAAAGAGTAACGGAAAGGTAAGGAAGCAAGGGAAAGGATTGAAGGGCAAGTGTAACGGAAGGAACGGCACGGCAAGGGGAAACAAGGCTAAGGCACGACAACGCACGGCTAGGCAATGCACGGAAAGGCAAGGAAAGGGTAACGCATGGGAAAGCACGGTCAGGCGATGCAAGGCTAAGGCATGACAACGCAAGGCTAGGCAATGCACGGAAAGCAAGCAAAGAGTAACGGAACGCAAGGAAGGCAAGGGAAAGCAAGGGAAGGCAAGGGTAACGGAAGGAACGGCACGGTAAGGGGTAACAAGTCTAAGGCACGGCAACGCAGGGCTAGGCAATGCACGGCAAGGCAAGGAAAGGGTAACGCAGGGGAAGGCACGGTCAGGTGAGGCAAGGATAAGGCACGACAATGCAAGGCTAGGCAATGCACGGCAAGGCAAGGAAAGGGTAACGCAAGGCAAGGCACGGTGAGGCTAGGCAAGGCTAATGCACGACAACGCAAGGCTAGGCAATGCACGACAATGCAAGGAAAGCTTAAAGCAAAGGAAGGCACGGTCAGGCGAGATAAGGCTAAGGCACGACAACGCAAGGCTAGGCAATGCAGGGAAGGGAAGCAAAGAGTTACGGAAGGTAAGCAAGGCAAGGAAAAGCAAGGAAAGGCAAGGGTAACGGAAGGAATTGCACGGCAAGGGGAACAAGGCTAAGGCACGGCAACGCAGGCTGGGCAATGCACGGCAAGGCAAGGAAAGGGTAACGGAAGGTAAGGAAGGCAAGGAAAAGCAAGGAAAGGCAAGGGTAACGGAAGGAACGGCACGGCAAGGGGGAACAAGTCTAAGGCACGACACCGAACGCTAGGCAATGGACGGCAAGGCAAGGAAAGGGTAACGCATGGGAAAGCACGGTCAGGCGAGGCAACGCTAAGGCACGACAACGCAAGGCTAGGCAATGCACGGAAGGCAAGCAAAGAGTAACGGAAGGTAAGGAAGGCAAGGGAAAGGAAGGAAGGCAAGTGTAACGGAAGGAACGGCACGGCAAGGGCAAACAAGGCTAAGGCACGACAACGCACGCTAGGCAATGCACGGCAAGGCAAGGAAAGGGTAACGCATGGGAAAGCACGGTCAGGCGAGGCAAGGCTAAGGCATGACAACGCAAGGCTAGGCAATGCACGGAAAGCAAGCAAAGAGTAAAGGAACGCAAGGAAGGCAAGGGAAAGCAAGGGAAGGCAAGGGTAACGGAAGGAACGGCACGGCAAGGGGTAAGAAGGCTAAGGCACGACAACGCAGGGCTAGGCAATGCACGGCAAGGCAAGGAAAGGGTAACGCAGGGGAAGGCACGGTCAGGTGAGGCAAGGATAAGGCACGACAATGCAAGGCTAGGCAATGCACGGCAAGGCAAGTAAAGAGTAACGGAAGGAAAGAAAGGCAAGGCAAAGCCAGGCAAGGCAAGTGTAACAAAAGGCACGCCACGGCAAGGGGAATCAAGGCTAAGGCACGACAACGCACGGCTAGGCAATGCACGGCAAGGCAAGGAAAGGGTAACGCAAGGCAAGCACGGTGAGGCTAGGCAAGGCTAATGCACGGACAACGCAAGGCTAGGCAATGCACGACAATGCAAGGAAAGCTTAAAGCAAAGGAAGGCACGGTCAGGCGAGATAAGGCTAAGGCAACGACAACGCAAGGCTAGGCAATGCACGGAAGGCAAGCAAAGAGTAACGGAAGGTAAGGAAGGCAAGGGAAAGCAAAGAAAGGCAAGTGTAACGGAAGGAACGGCACGGCAAGGGAAACAAGGCTAAGGCACGACAACGCACGGCTAGGCAATGCACGGCAAGGCAAGGAAAGGGTAACGCATGGGAAAGCACGGTCAGGCGAGGCAAGCCTAAGGCATGACAACGCAAGGCTAGGCAATGCACGGAAAGCAAGCAAAGAGTAACGGAATGCAAGGAAGGCAAGGGAAAGCAAGGGAAGGCAAGGGTAACGGAAGGAACGGCACGGCAAGGGGTAACAAGGCTAAGGCACGACAATGCAGGGCTAGGCAATGCACGGCAAGGCAAGGAAAGAGTAACGGAAGGAAAGGAAGGCAAGGCAAAGCCAGGCAAGGCAAGTGTAACAAAAGGCACGCAACGGCAAGGGGAAACAAGGCTAAGGCACGACAACACACGGCTAGGAAATGCACGGCAAGGCAAGGAAAGGGTAACGCAAGGCAAGGCACGGTGAGGCTAGGCAAGGCTAATGCACGACAACGCAAGGCTAGGCAAGGCACGACAATGCAAGTAAAGCTTAAAGCAAAGGAAGGCACGGTCAGGCGATATAAGGCTAAGGAACGACAACGCAAGGCTAGGCAATGCAGGGAAGGCAAGCAAAGAGTAACGGAATGTAAGGAAGGCAATGGAAAGCAAGGAAAGGCAATGGTAACGGAAGGAACGGCACGGCAAGGGGAAACAAGTCCAAGCACGACAACGCACGCTAGGCAATGCACGGCAAGGCAAGGAAAGGGTAACGCATGGGAAAAGCACGGTCAGGGGAGGCAAGGATAAGGCACGACAATGCAAGGCTAGGCAATGCACGGCAAGGCAAGGAAAGAGTAACGGAAGGAAAGGAAGGCAAGGCAACGCCAGGCAAGGCAAGTGTAACAAAAGGCACGGCACGGCAAGGGGAAACAGGCTAAGGCACGACAACGCACGGCTAGGCAATGCACGGCAAGGCAAGGAAAGGGTAACGCAAGGCAAGGCATGGTGAGGCTAGGCAAGGCTAATGCACGACAACGCAAGGCTAAGCAATGCACGACAATGCAAGGAAAGCTTAAAGCAAAGGAAGGCACGGTCAGGCGAGATAAGGCTAAGGCACGACAACGCAAGGCTAGGCAATGCAGGGAAGGGAAGCAAAGAGTAACG
This sequence comes from Macrotis lagotis, assembly GCF_037893015.1. Taxonomy (NCBI): domain Eukaryota; kingdom Metazoa; phylum Chordata; class Mammalia; order Peramelemorphia; family Peramelidae; genus Macrotis; species Macrotis lagotis. Next base: position 4,876 of record NW_027422294.1, on the reverse strand, counting down.
GAAGGTAAGCAAGGCAAGGAAAAGCAAGGAAAGGCAAGGGTAACGGAAGGAATTGCACGGCAAGGGGAAACAAGGCTAAGGCACGGCAACGCAGGCTGCGCAATGCACGGCAAGGCAAGGAAAGGGTAACGCATGGGAAAGCACGTTCAGGCGAGGCAAGGCTAAGGCACGACAACGCAAGGCTAGGCAATGCACGGAAGGCCAAGCAAAGAGTAACGGAAGTTAAGGAAGGCAAGGGAAAGCAAGGAAAGGCAAGTGTAACGGAAGGAACGGCACGGCAAGGGGAAACAAGGCTAAGGCACGACAAGGCACGGCTAGGCAATGCACGGCAAGGCAAGCAAAGGGTAACGCAAGGCAAGGCACGGTGAGGCTAGACAAGGCTAATGCACGAAAACGCAAGGCTAGGCAATGCACGACAATGCAAGGAAAGCTTAAAGCAAAGGAAGGCAAGGTCAAGCGCGATAAGGCAAAGGCACGACAACGCAAGGCTAGGCAATTCAGGGAAGGCAAGCAAAGAGTAACGGAAGGTAAGGAAGGCAAGGGAAAGCAAGGAAAGTCAATGGTAACGGAAGGAACGGCACGGCAAGGGGAAACAAGTGCTAAGGCACGACAACGCACGGCTAGGCAATGCACGGCAAGGCAAGGAAAGGGTAACGCATGGGAAGGCACGGTCAGGCGAGGCAAGGATAAGGCACGACAATGCAAGGCTAGGCAATGCACGGCAAGGCAAGGAAAGAGTAACGGAAGGAAAGGAAGGCAAGGCAAAGCCAGGCAAGGCAAGTGTAAAAAAAGGCACGCCACGGCAAGGGGAAACAAGGCTAAGGCACGACAACGGACGGCTAGGCAATGCACGGCAAGGCAAGGAAAGGGTAACGCAAGGCAAGGCACGGTGAGGCTAGGCAAGGCTAATGCACGACAACGCAAGGCTAGGCAATGCACGACAATGCAAGGAAAGCTTAAAGCAAAGGAAGGCACGGTCAGGCGAGATAAGGCTAAGGCACGACAACGCAAGGCTAGGCAATGCACGGAAGGCAAGCAAAGAGTAACGGAAGGTAAGGAAGGCAAGGGAAAGCAAGGAAAGGCAAGTGTAACGGAAGGAACGGGCACGGCAAGGGGAAACAAGGCTAAGGCACGACAACGCACGGCTAGGCAATGCACGGCAAAGCAAGGAAAGGGTAACGCATGGGAAAGCACGGTCAGGCGAGGCAAGGCTAAGGAAAGCCAACGCAAGGCTAGGCAATGCACGGAAAGCAAGCAAAGAGTAACGGAACGCAAGGAAGGCAAGGGAAAGCAAGGGAAGGCAGGGTAACGGAAGGAACGGCACGGCAAGGGGAAACAAGGCTAAGGCACGACAACGCACGCTAGGCAATGCACGGCAAGGCAAGGAAAGGGTAACGCATGGGAAAGCACGGTCAGGCGAGGCAAGGCTAAGGAAAGCCAACGCAAGGCTAGGCAATGCACGGAAAGCAAGCAAGGAGTAACGGAATGCAAGGAAGGAAAGGGAAAGCAAGGGAAGGCAAGGGTAACGGAAGGAACGGCACGGCAAGGGGTAACAAGGCTAAGGCACGACAACACACGGCTAGGAAATGCACGGCAAGGCAAGGAAAGGGTAACGCAGGGGAAGGCACGGTCAGGTGAGGCAAGGATAAGGCACGACAATGCAAGGCTAGGCAATGCACGGCAAGGCAAGGAAAGAGTACCGGAAGGAAAGGAAGGCAAGGCAAAGCCAGGCAAGGCAAGTGTAACAAAAGGCACGCAACGGCAAGGGGAAACAAGGCTAAGGCACGACAACACACGGCTAGGAAATGCACGGCAAGGCAAGGAAAGGGTAACGCAAGGCAAGGCACGGTGAGCTAGGCAAGGCTAATGCACGACAACGCAAGGCTAGGCAATGCACGACAATGCAAGTAAAGCTTAAAGCAAAGGAAGGCACGGTCAGGCGAGATAAGGCTAAGGCACGACAACGCAAGGCTAGGCAATGCACGGAAGGCAAGCAAAGAGTAACGGAAGGTAAGGAAGGCAAGGGAAAGCAAAGAAAGGCAAGTGTAACGGAAGGAACGGCACGGCAAGGGGAAACAAGGCTAAGGCACGACAACGCACGCTAGGCAATGCACGGCAAGGCAAGGAAAGGGTAACGCATGGGAAAGCACGGTCAGGCGAGGCAAGCCTAAGGCATGACAACGCAAGGCTAGGCAATGCACGGAAAGCAAGCAAAGAGTAACGGAACGCAAGGAAGGCAAGGGAAAGCAAGGGAAGGCAAGGGTAACGGAAGGAAAGGCACGGCAAGGGGTAACAAGGCTAAGGCACGACAATGTAGGGCTAGGCAATGCACGGCAAGGCAAGGAAAGAGTAACGGAAGGAAAGGAAGGCAAGGCAAAGCCAGGCAAGGCAAGTGTAACAAAAGGCACGCAACGGCAAGGGGAAACAAGGCTAAGGCACGACAACACACGGCTAGGCAATGCACGGCAAGGCAAGGAAAGGGTAACGCAAGGCAGGGCACGGTGAGGCTAGGCAAGGCTAATGCACGACAACGCAAGGCTAGGCAATGCACGACAATGCAAGTAAAGCTTAAAGCAAAGGAAGGCACGGTCAGGCGAGATAAGGCTAAGGAACGACAACGCAAGGCTAGGCAATGCAGGGAAGGCAAGCAAAGAGTAACGGAAGGTAAGGAAGGCAAGGGAAAGCAAGGAAAGGCAATGGTAACGGAAGGAACGGCAAGGCAAGGGGAAACAAGTCTAAGGCACGACAACGCACGCTAGGCAATGCACGGCAAGGCAAGGAAAGGGTAACGCATGGGAAAGCACGGTCAGGGGAGGCAAGGCTAAGGCACGACAACGCAAGGCTTGGCAATGCACGGAAGGCAAGCAAAGAGTAACGGAAGGTAAGGAAGGCAAGGGAAAGCAAAGAAAGGCAAGTGTAACGGAAGGAACGGCACGGCAAGGGGAAACAAGGCTAAGGCACGACAACGCACGCTAGGCAATGCACGGCAAGGCAAGGCAAGGGTAACGCATGGGAAAGCACGGTCAGGCGAGGCAAGGCTAAGGAAAGCCAACGCAAGGCTAGGCAATGCACGGAAAGCAAGCAAGGAGTAACGGAATGCAAGGAAGGAAAGGGAAAGCAAGGGAAGGCAAGGGTAACGGAAGGAACGGCACGGCAAGGGGTAACAAGGCTAAGGCACGACAACACACGGCTAGGAAATGCACGGCAAGGCAAGGAAAGGGTAACGCAAGGCAAGGCACGGTGAGGCTAGGCAAGGTTAATGCACGACAACGCAAGGCTAGGCAATGCACGAAAATGCAAGGAAAGCTTAAAGCAAAGGAAGGCACGGTCAGGCGAGATAAGGCAAAGGCACGACAACGCAAGCCTAGGCAATTCAGGGAAGGCAAGCAAAGAGTAACGGAAGGTAAGCAAGGCAAGGAAAAGGAAGGAAAGGCCAGGGTAACGGAAGGAACGGCACGGCAAGGGGAAACAAATCTAAGGCACGACACCGAACGCTAGGCAATGAACGGCAAGGCAAGGAAAGGGTAACGCATTTGAAAGCACGGTCAGGCGAGGCAACGCTAAGGCACGACAACGCAAGGCTAGGCAATGCACGGAAGGCAAGCAAAGAGTAACGGAAGGTAAGGAAGGCAAGGGAAAGGAAGGAAAGGCAAGTGTAACGGAAGGAACGGCACGGCAAGGGGAAACACGGCTAAGGCACGACAACGCACGGCTAGGCAATGCACGGAAGGGCAAGGAAAGGGTAACGCATGGGAAAGCACGGTCAGGCGATGCAAGGCTAAGGCATGACAACGCAAGGCTAGGCAATGCACGGAAAGCAAGCAAAGAGTAACGGAACGCAAGGAAGGCAAGGGAAAGCAAGGGAAGGCAAGGGTAACGGAAGGAACGGCACTGTAAGGGGTAACAAGTCTAAGGCACGGCAACGCAGGGCTAGGCAATGCACGGCAAGGCAAGGAAAGGGTAACGCAGGGGAAGGCACGGTCAGGTGAGGCAAGGATAAGGCACGACAATGCAAGGCTAGGCAATGCACGGCAAGGCAAGGAAAGAGTAACGGAAGGAAAGGAAGGCAAGTCAAAGCCAGGAAAGGCAAGTGTAACAAAAGGCACGCCACGGCAAGGGGAAACAAGGCTAAGGCACGACAACGCACGGCTAGGCAATGCACGGCAAGGCAAGGAAAGGGTAACGCAAGGCAAGGCACGGTGAGGCTAGGCAAGGCTAATGCACGACAACGCAAGGCTAGGCAATGCACGACAATGCAAGGAAAGCTTAAAGCAAAGGAAGGCACGGTCAGGGGAGATAAGGCTAAGGCACGACAACGCAAGGCTAGGCAATGCAGGGAAGGGAAGCAAAGAGTAACGGAAGGTAAGCAAGGCAAGGAAAAGCAAGGAAAGGCAAGGGTAACGGAAGGAATTGCACGGCAAGGGGAAACAAGGCTAAGGCACGGCAACGCAGGCTGGGCAATGCACGGCAAGGCAAGGAAAGGGTAACGCATGGGAAAGCACGGTCAGGCGAGGCAAGGCTAAGGCACGACAACGCAAGGCTAGGCAATGCACGGAAGGCAAGCAAAGAGTAACGGAAGTTAAGGAAGGCAAGGGAAAGCAAAGAAAGGGAAGTGTAACGGAAGGAAATGCACGGCAAGGGGAAACAAGGCTAAGGCACGACAACGCACGGCTAGGCAATGCACGGCAAGGCAAGCAAAGGGTAACGCAAGGCAATTCACGGTGAGGCTAGACAAGGCTAATGCACGAAAACGCAAGGCTAGGCAATGCACGACAATGCAAGGAAAGCTTAAAGCAAAGGAAGGCAAGGTCAGGCGAGATAAGGCAAAGGCACGACAACGCAAGGCTAGGAAATTCAGGGAAGGCAAGCAAAGAGT